>NC_053426.1:103873981-104126794 GCF_007990345.1 Gossypium hirsutum
GGATGGATTCTCGGGTTATAATCAGCTAAAGATGGCTCTTGAGGATATGGAGAAAACTACTTTCGTAACGATGTGGGGAACATTTTGTTATAAGGTGATACCGTTCGGATTAAAGAATGCTGGGGCAACATATCAGAGGGCCATGGTGATGTTGTTTCATGACATGATGCATAAAGAAATAGAAGTCTATGTCGATGACATGATCGCCAAATCCAAGGGGGAAAGAGAGCATGTTGGAAACCTCAGGAAGTTGTTCGAAAGATTGAGAAAGTTCCAACTGAAGCTTAATCCAGCCAAATGTACGTTTGGGGCTACCTCGGGGAAATTACTAGGCTTCATCGTTAGTGAGAAAGGCATTAAAGTTGATCCAGGTAAGATAAAAGCCATACAAGAACTACCACCTCCGCGTATGCAAAAAGAAGTCAGAGGGTTTTTAGGGAGGTTGAACTACATCGCTCGGTTCATTGCTTAACTTACCAACCAGTGTGACTCAATTTTTTGACTCCTTTGAAAACATAATCCGGGAGAATGGAACGAGGAGTGCCAAGTGGCTTTTGACAAGATAAAACAGTATTTGTCTAGTCCCCCGGTGCTAGTACCGCCAATTCCAGGAAGACCGTTAATATTGTATCTGACTGTGTTTGAAAATTCAATGGGTTGCGTACTAGGGCAACGTGATTAGTCGGGGAAAAGAGAAAAGGAGATTTACTATCTCAGCAAAAAGTTCACAGAGTATGAGGCAAAATACTCGTGAATTGAAAAATTCTATTGTGCTTTGGTTTGGGTAGTTCGGAGGCTCAGACAATATATGTTGTATCATACGACATGGTTAATTTTAAAGTTGGACCCCATAAAGTACATGATGGAATCACCTGCAATCTCAGGAAGAATAGCACGATGGCAGATCTTACTATCAGAGTACGACATCGTCTATGTGAGTCAAAAGTTGATAAAAGGAAGCGCAATAGCTGGTTTCTTAGCAACTCGAACAACGGATAAATACGAGCCATTGAGATTTGATTTCCGGGATGAAGACTTGATGTGCATTACAAAAAAAGAGTGCGAGTCATCAAAAGAGAAGTCATGGAAGATGAGCTTTGATGGTGCATTGAACGCATTGGGGCATGGGATTGGAGCAGTTTTGATATCACTAGAAGGGAACCATTATCCTTTCACCGCCAGATTGAACTTCTTCTGTACCAATAACATTGCAGAATATGAGGCTTGTATCATGGGTCTTCGCGCAGCTATTGAACGAAATGTCAAGATTCTAGAGGTGTACGGGGACTCAGCGCTGGTGATTTACCAAATCCGTAGAGATTGGGAAGTAAGAGATCCGAAATTAGTCAAATACAGTGATCTAGTGGCGGGACTGATCAAAGAGTTTAAAGAAATAACTTTTAATTACTTTCCATGAGAAGAAAACCAATTGGCTGATGCCCTGGCCACTTTGGCTTCGATGTTCAAAGCAAATAGAGAAACAGAAATAATGCCTCTCCAAATGAGCATGTACAAGGTCCCTGCACACTATTTCAGCATTAAAAAAGAGCCAGATGGACGGCCATGGTTCCATGATATTTTAGAATATGTCAAGAATCAAAAGTATCCCAAACAAGCAAATGAGAATGATAAAAGAACAATCAGAATAATGGCAGTAGGATTTGTTCTTGATGGGGACATTCTGTACAAAAGAGGAAAAGATCAAGTGCCCTTGAGATGCGTAGATGCTGTTGAAGCCAGAAAAATACTTGAAGATGTCCATGAAGGAATTTGTGGGACACATGCCAATGGTTTCACTATGGCCAGGAATATTATGAGACTCGGTTATTACTGGCTGATGATGGAAAGTGACTGCATTAGTTTTTCACGAAAATGCCATAAATGTCAAATTTATGGTGATAAAATTCATGTAGCCCCTTCGCCCCTTCATGTCATGACTTTGCCGTGGCCTTTTTCTATGTGAGGCATGGATGTTATATGGCCAATTTCCCCAAAAGCTTCTAATGGACACTGATTTATTTTTGTAGTGATAGATTACTTCATGAAATGGATAGGATCCGCTTCATTTGCCAATGTGACGAAGACTGCAATTTGTAGGTTTTTGAAAAAGGAAATCATTTGTCGGTATGGTTTGCCTGAAAGATTCATTTCAGATAACACCTTGAATCTGAACAACAAGATGATAAAGGAAGTGTGTGAGCAATTTCAAATAAAGCATAATAACTGATCACCCTATCACCCGAAAATGAACGGAGCTGTTGAAGCGGCCAACAAGAATATTAAGAAGATAATTGGGAAAATGACCGAGACATATAAAGACTGGCACGAGAAGTTACCATTTGCTTTGTATGCATATCGCACATCTGTACGGACATCTACGGGAGCAACTCCTTTCTCTCTGGCCTATGGAATGGAAGCTGTGCTACCTATCGAAGTTGAGATCCCTTCTCTACGAGTCTTAATGGAGTCAAAATTAGAGGAAGCAGAATGGGTTCGAGCTCGATATGACCAATTAAACCTCATCGAAGAAAATGTTTCAAAGTAATTTGTCACGGACAAATGTATCAGAATAGAATGATCGTGGCCCATGACAAGAAAGTACGGCCGAGAGAATTCCACGAAGGAGAACTCGTGCTGAGAAAGATTCTCCCAATACAAAAAGACCTGCGAGGAAAATGGGCACCAAATTGGGAAGGACCAGACATAGTGAAGAAGGCTTTCTCAGGTGGAGCTTTGATTCTCATTGAGATGGATGGGAAAGAGTTACCCAACCCAGTGAACTCAGATACTGTAAAGAAATATTATGCCTAAAAAAAAAGAGATCAAGGTGAAAACCCGAAAATGGCGTCTTGATTAACACAAAAGATTAGGATGAAAACCCGAAAGGGCTTCCTAATGGAGCAAACCCGGGCTTAAAGAGCAAGGTAATTGAATGGTGGGTCAAACAGCGAGACTATAGTATTTGAAGCATTTCTGAAAGCTTGAAATCTTTTATAGAAGAAGCCACACTTGAAAGGATTCTTGATTAAGAAACGTGGAAGAGCTCATGTGTTGAATATCTAGAGCATTTGTATCTGTTGAATGCGATTCCCTTTCTCTTTATGATACTTTTTACTATTCTTGGTTAACTTTCTTTGTTTACTACCTTTGAAATAAATAAATGTGAGGTATCCCTTTTGTCCCTACCTGACCATTTTCATGCATCTCATTGTGTGGTTTATTTAAATAATAAATAGTAGAATGACATACTCTGAACAAAAGAAATGTTAAGCATTACCCGGATAAGAATTTGATAAGTACAAGAGCCTCAAAGCAAGGATAAAGTTCAACCAGGGCCAAAAGAGTGATATCTGAGAAACGCAGATTGTTCGTGAAGCTTGAGGACGGGTACAGGGCCTAAAGAGAAAGTCAAGAGCCGAAGTAATGAATGCAGATCATCACAAAAATTGTGACGAAAAAGGACATACGACAAACATGCCTAAGGCACATAGCATAATCATGTAGGCATACAGGCATTTAAGACAAACATGTGCATATCATGATAACATCATGCATGACATATACAGGTACTCCAGCAGAGCAAGAGGATGCGATAATAGCTGTACTGAATCAAGGGAAAGACACCCGAGCTCTACCAGATGACATGTTTTGGAACTCGGATGTTTTAATTTCTGTCTTTCAAAAATCAACTCATATTGCGAGAGGTGAGTTGAGCCTCAGGTCACACGCTGAGGTATTTTCAATTTATGGTTTTCAAAAATCAACTCATATTGCGAGAGATGAGTTGAGCCTCGGTTCACATGCCGAGGAATTTTTAAATTCTGTTTTTCAATTTATGTTTTCCAAAAAATCAACTCATATCACGAGAGGTGAGTTGAGTTTCGAGCCACATGCCAAGGTCTTTTCAAATTGTATTTTTAATTTCTGTTTTTCAAAAAAAATCAACTCATATTGCGAGAGGTGAGTTTAGCCTCGGGACATGCTGAGGTATTTTCAATTTCTGCGTTTCAATTTATGTGTTTCAAAGATCAACTCATATTGCGAGAGGTGAGTTGAGCCTCGGGTCACACGTCGAGGTATTTCCAATTTCAGTTTTTCAAAAAAATCAACTCATATTGTGAGAGGTGAATTGAGTCTTAGGTCACACACTAAGTTCGCAGGTTGATCTATTGTCGATGTTTGTTTCTCAATAAAGAACAAAGATTGGAGCTGATTGAAGACACCAGATTTTGCCTCCTTGAAGTTGCAGTGGAGCTGATCGAGGATATCAGATCTTACCTTTCTGAAGTTGCAGAAGAAAAAACCACAAACCTTATCTCACTGAAGCGGTAAAAGAGCGGATTGAAGTTGTAGATCTTATCTTCCTGAAGTTGCAGAGAAGATTGAAGCCATAAATCTCATATCCTTGAAGTTACATTGGAATAGATTGAAGCTACAAGGCATATCTCCGAATTTGCAGTGGATTGAACCAAAGCTACAAGATGCGGTGGACTGGAAAAAGACTACCTGAGCAAGAAGAGCACCAAAGAAGTCAAGACTCGGCAAAACCAGGCAAAATTGGCCTTTCTTTATGTCTTTGCTCTATTCTTGTTACACCACAATGAGCAAAGAGGGGCAGCTGTTGTAGGCAAATTTTGGGCCCAACATAATCAAACCAATTTACAGCAAACCCAATATCAATTAGCCCAACTAACCCATTTTAACCCAAGCCTAATCCTTAAATTTAACCCAAACTAAATTGAACCCAATCTACCCAAACCCAAAACAATTCAGACCCAAATCCCCTAGCCCAATAGTATAGCCTGAATTAAAAAACAAAAAAAAAGGAAAACCTAACCCTAGCCTCAACTTTCGACGCCACTTGGTTCTGACACCGGCCAACTACCCACTGACCTCCTGCACCACCGGTCGCCTCCACTGCCCGTGTCAGCACCCACTCGCCTGCAAAGATCAAAAGAGAGGGGACAGTTAAGGATAAAAAATAATGTACATGACTATAAAAGCCAAATCGAAAATCAGTGTAAGGGGGGCATTTTTCTTAAATACAAACACGAAATATTCGAAACAGAAACATAAAAAACATAGAGACCCCATATAAAAGAATCAAATCGGAGCATTAAAAGAGGTGACTTTATCATTTATTTTCTCATTTTCTCATTTTCAATTTTTTTATTTTTTTCTTTTTTCTTCCAAATCTGTTATACATATATAATAAATAAAAAGGAAAATAAAAATAAAATAAAAATAAAAAAAATTTATCTTTTCCAGCCACCGTGCACGGTGGCCGTCAGCGGCAGCTGACGACCGGACGGTGACTGGCCCTGTGGCCAGAAATCTCCCCCAGCTCCCTCTCTCCCTTTTTTTTTCTTCACTTTGGCTGCAAATGATTTTTTTTTGAAAAAAATTGGCCTTTTATAGCCTCCCAAAACGACGTCGTTTTGGGGGCTACCTTTTAACCCCAAAACGATGTCGTTTTGCCCTGGATCGGGTCGACCCGACCCTATCCACTCAGGATTCGCGTGTTTTTGCTCTTAGGGGTTAATTGCGCACGCAGTCCTTCCGCATTTTCGTACTTTTACAATCAAGTACTTTTTTATTTTTTAATTTGGCCCTAAAGTATATATCGCTTTGCGATTTAGTCCCTCTTGCTGTGTTGTGATTTGAGGGGAGGAATAATTACTTTTTTAGTCCTCCCTTGTTTTGCGCGCATCCAAATCAATCATATTTTCCTTTATTTCTTTTTAAAGTTACCCCAAAATATTGTTTTAATTTAAATTTTATCCTTTTGCACCCTCTTTTACGTATTTTATTTTATTTTATTTTGATATTATTTACACTATTATATTTTATTAATATCATTATTATATCTATTATCAATAATTTGTTATTATTATTAGTACTAATATTTAGTTTCAATTAGTATTTATGTGCATATATATATATATGTATATATTTATATAGTACTATTAATGGTTATTTTTAATATATGTATATTGTATATGCTTTTCATATATATTATGTAAGTATTTTTAATACTATTAATTATATATTTTTATATATATTATGTATATATTTTTAAATATCCTCCTATTCATATATTTTTATGTTATCTCATGTATATATATTTTAATATCATTAGTTATATATTTTTTATACTATTTCATGTATATATTTTTATATTATCCTTATTATTATTATTAATATTAGTATATGTTTTATTATATATGTATATATCTTTAATATATATATATAGGTATATATTTATGTAATATTATTAATAGGTGTTTTTTTAACATCATTATTTCTAATATGTATATATTATGTAAATATTTTAATATTATATTATATATGTATTTTTATATATATCATGTATATATTTTGAATACTATATTATATTTTTTTACATATTATCTTATGTATATATTTTTTATATATGTTATGTACATAATTTTTTTAATATTATATTTTTTTATATTATTATGTATATATTTTAATATTACTAGTTATATTTTTTTATACTATTTTATGTATATATTTCAAACACTATATATTATATATTTCTAATACCATTACTATTTATATATATATATTATGTACGTACTTGTAACATCATTATTATGTATATATTTTTAATATATATATGTATATTTATGTAGTATTATTAATAGTTGTTTTTAATATTATTATTTCTAATATGTATATATCTTTAATACTATGTATATACTTTGTAATACTATTATTATGTTTATATTTTAATGTATATACGTATGTATATAGGTCGCATTATTAATGTTTTTAACATCATGTTTCCATCACTTTACTAATTATTATTATATGTATATATATATTCATTGTTTTTATTTCGTGTTTAATACTATTATTACGTTTAATATCGCATGTACTATTATTGTTTTTAATATTATTGTTGTTGTAGGCCAATTTTGGGCCCTTCTACAAAATACCCACAGCCCAATAAACCCAAATATTTAAACCACTGACCCACAAAACCCCAAATACATTACAATACCCGGAGCCCAATAATCTAAACCCAATTACCCATTTACCCCTTTTACAACCCAACCCCGGATGACCCATTTAATAACCCCTAAACCCTTACAAACCCAAAACCCAATACACAGAAGCCCAAACCCCTCACAAACCCAAAACCCAAAACCCCAAAACCCTAATCAACCGAACCACTCGCCGTTGCCCCATGTGCGCGATCACTCAGCCCCCACGGGAGCTGCCAGACCACTTCCTCCTCTGCCCGAGACCTAGCATTGCCCATACCGTCTAACACTCCCACCACCAACACCGGCCATGCCCTGCAAAAACAACAGACAAGCAAAGCAGAAGCAAGAATAGCAAAAAATAATAACAAAGTATGTAACAAAATAGGCTATAAAAAGCCGAATGAAACACTGTAAAGGGGTTCTCTTTTTGGAAAAAGTCAAGAAATATATAGAAATTATAATACAAAAACAAGCATTTTTTGAAGCAACCAAGATCAGAAAAATCAAAGGGATTAAAATCAAAGAACTAGAAAACTAAAGGTGATTACTTTTCTTTTCTTTTCTTTTCCATTTTAGTTTCAGCCTTAGGCCTGTTTTAGACATATATCTAGATTAAGGATAAAAATAAATACTAAAATAAACAGCAAAAAAAAGTAAGAAAAAATTTACTTTTTGGAAATCCGGCCACCGTGCACGGTGGCCGGCGCCGGCGTCGGCGAGCTTCCGGCGACCGTCCGGTGACCGGCCCGTGGCCGGAGCCCTCCCCTCTCCCCTCTCTCCTTTCTTCCCTCTCTCTCTTTTCTTTTTTTTTTCTATCTTCTGCTGAAATGTGAAAATTTTCAAAAAAAATTGGTTTTTATAGAGGAGTAAAACGGCACCGTTTTGGCCGTTACCCCTAGACGCTTAAACGGCGCCGTTTCGCCATAGTCCGACCCGATCCGGCCCGACCCACTCCAGGATCCGCGTGTTTTTAATTCAATGGGATATTTGCACAATCGATCCTTCCGCATTTTCAGTGTTTCAAATCAAGTTTATATTTATTTATAATTTGGCCCTAAAGTTCGATCCGCCTTACAATTTAGCCCCGTTTAATACGTAGCGTTTTAGAGGCTTGGGGATATTGCGCCTTTGGTCCCCCATGCTTCGCGCGTGTTGCAATACGACCCAGTGGCTTATTTTTATTTTAGATTTGGCCCCAAAACTTCGATTTTTATCCAATTTTGGTCCTTTTTTTCGTTTATCTTTAATTCTTATTTAAATTTTCTTGTATTTCCATATTATTATTATTATTATTATTATTATTATTATTATTATTATATATTATTGTATATTTTTGTTATATGCGTATATATATGTGTATTTATGTTTAGTATTTTAGGTACTTTATTCTAATATTTAAATGTTATGTCTGCTTTTATATATTTTAATAGTATATTATTATTATCTTTATTACAATAGTGTATATTTTTATTTATGTGTATAGATTTATACATATAGTATTTTTGTGTTACATTGTTATTCTTCGTATCTTAATACCATTACTATTATGATTATTAATGTAGTGAATGTGTTGTTGTAAGTATACATTTTTATATCGTCATTGTTATTATCATCAAACATAGTATTATTTAGGTATTTTGTTATATATGTATATATCTATTTGTGCATAGCATTACTTTTTAATTGATTTATTCTAATATTTCTATATCGATCATATGTATTTAATATGCCTATGTACATATTCATGTATTATTGGCTGTTTGTTCCTATATATATGTATTATGTAAATAATTTAATATTATTTAACATATGTATTTTCTTTTTATATGTTTTACATACGTTTTTTATATATTATACTTTATATATTGCTATGTATATTTTTAGTATATATACATATTTGTGAAATATTATCAACAGTTTTATTATTATATATATCGTGCACATATTTTAATACTACATTCTACAAATTTTTATATTACGTATATATTCCAACATTATATACTTAGCATTTCTAATATCCTTATTCTTTATATCTATGAATGTATGTGTCTTTGTAGTATATTAGTAAATCCATTTTTATATTGTTGTCATTTCTAATGTATATGCATATATCATCATTGTGTTACATGTATTATATATTTTCAATATTTTTGCATTATTGCCCTATTTGTTATTTACTTCAGCATATTTTTAATTTTTCTATTTATTTATTTTATTTCATCTCAACTTTGTTTTGTATTACTTCAAGAATTTTATCCATGCTTTTCCAATTAATTTCAATAATCAAGGTAACGTACCGATTTAACATTAAGTCATTGAATTTCATCGCTATGTTGGGTGAACATCAATTGACTCGTGTTAAAACGGTATGTCCTTCTCAAAAACCGGAATAAACTAAAATTTCTTGTCTTTTCAATCGGATCACAACTAAGAGTTACATTGAACTCGTATTTATCAAAACAACACGTGTTTATGAGATACCAATTTTGGGCGTCGCGAGGGTGCTAATACCTTCCTCGCACATAACAGACTCCCGAGCCCTATTTTTTCTCTGGATTTCGACGTAGACCTGAACTTAGCCTTCTTTTGTTTTAAAAATAGATCTAATAGGTGTCCGATCACACCTATAAAAAAGGATCGGTGGCGACTCCTTTTTATTTCAAAATCGAATTTCAGTTTTCAAACTTTTTCACTAGATCGCCACAATTAGCGACCCCAAACTAAAATTTCTACGTCGCTACAATTGTCGTATTAATTATTTGCTTCAATGTATTTCTAACTCTTTTATTTTTTGTTTCTTACCCATTCTGTATCAGTTTGCTTTTCTTATTATATTATTAGCATATCATTATTTTTATTATTATTTTCTTTTTATTGTAAATATTGTTTCTATTTTTATCTTGATGCTCTTATATTATATGTTAATATTTTTCATTCATTATATCATTGTTTACACCGTTTATTTATTTATGAATTTTTATTTTAAAAAAATAAATATTTTATTCATTTTCTTAATTTCAATAAATAAGGCAACGTACTGATTTAACACTAAGTCGTTGATTTCATCGCTATGTTGGGTGAATATCATCGACTCGTATTAAAAACGGAACGTCCTTTTCAGAAGAAATCGTAATAATAAAAATTCTCGTATTTTGATCGGATTATGATTAAATGTTGCATTGAACTCGCATTTTCGAAAATTAAGACAACACGTGTTTAACAAGATACCAATTTTGGGTGTCGCAAGCGTGCTAATACCTTCCTCGTGCGTAACCGACTCCCGAACCTTATTTTTTCTCTGGCTTTTGACGAAGACCTAAACTCGGCCTTCTTTTTGTTTAAAAAATAAATTTTCTTCTTAAAAAAATATGATTTATTAGGTGTTCGATCACACCTGGGAAAAAGGATCGGTGGCGACTCCCTTTTTATAAAAATTGAAAGTCGGTTTTCAAATTTTCAATAAATCTCCTCAATTAGCGTCCGGAAGCAAAAAATTTACGTCGCTACAGGGATGATACTGATTTTGTTGGGATTTTGTTCTAATTTTTATTTCTTAAAATTTCTTTATTAGTTTAAATATAACTTTCCTAATAAATTAGAATATTCTGATGTCATATTTTTATTTTCCATATTAGAATAAGAAAGTAGGGTTTTGCATTTTATTTCTTAAATTATAAACCTTTTTATGATAAGTAAATTATTCATGAATAAAATAAGGTGAAAGTTTCATCAAATCAAAGGTAGGCAACTCCCTTTAGAGTTCCACAACCATGGCAAAAATAGGAATCAAAATAAGGGAAAAGGCCCTTTCTTCATATTGATTTCTTGCGCTACTTGTCCAGTGCCTCAATCCCAGACTCGGGACCATAATAGTTTATTTCTATTATCACCTCTTTAAGTATATAAAGGACCTTCAAATAACCTAAGGTGGTATTTGTATTGCAATCTTTAACTAATGTAATTAACCGTGTTTAAATGATGTAATATTTTCAAGCTATCAATCAAGTAAGTGCACCTTTTATTTTTCTTCTTCCTGTATGTAAGTTATTGATTAGATATGAAGAACTATTCCAAAAAATCTGTTGACATGCCCCCAATAAAAAAGGATGAATCCTGTTTTTAGTCTTTGAGATCACATAGAAGAAAGCAAATAATATTTTGAAATTGTCATCCAAATAAAGCGACTATATTAATGTTGTCACTTAACTTTCTTGCATAATTATTAAAGGAAAAAAAATTCTTTGTAAGTGGTAGGATTTCCTGTCATTTCAATCTTCCTAAGTTGAAATTCCACTTACATCCTGACCTGTTAGTACCTGGTAGGAAAGTTCTGATGGTTTTTTGAGAGGTCCAAGGTTGAGTCCAAATATGTTTGATATCTAATTCTAGTCCAAAAAGAATAGAGGCAACCGTGTTGATTATTTGAAACATTTTGTTGGGAGGTGGCTGAAAGCACTTTATTGTGATAAATGAGTTTATTTGCTAGGCTTTTTGAGTAATGTAATAACTGATAGAAAATGGGTAAGTTGCTTTTTTTAGCCATCTTCCTCAACTTGAGTTTTAAAGGTTTTGATATGGTTCTCCCATGCTCTGGAAATGAAACTTGTCATGCTCACATCAATCTTTGTTTGTGTGATAAATGCTATATATTTTGGCTATACATGATCTGCTTGCTCTCTTTCAGTGCATTATGGCCTTTCAGTACTCTTGGATGGCCAGATGTGTCGGCAGAGGATTTTAAAAGGTTTTATCCGATAACAATGCTTGAAATTGGGTATGAACCCTTTTGTTTAACTCCTGCTGCTTAGATGATGTGCCCTATTCTTTTCCATTAGAGAGTGCTTCTATTAATTATTCATTAACATATTAGAGGGCATTATAGCATACTTGGTCTCAAGAAATTCCATTTAATCTACTTTTCTATGTTTTAACAGTTGGCCTTAACACTTTTTCACTTTGGATAGCCATGATATATTGTTCTTTTGGGTTGCAAGAATAGTCATGATGGGAACCGAATTCATAGGAACTGTTCCATTTTCATATGTATATCTTCATGGTCTAATCCGTGATTCACAAGTAAGTAGAGTGTCTGAATTAGGCTACTACTTAGGTGCCCATTTTAAAGTATAATTTTTTTTCTCAAGTTGTGTTCCACTTCACCTGCATCTACACTTTTGTCATTACAGTTCCTTTTCCAAATAACATGACACTAGTTCCATTGCTCCAAAGACTCAAGAAATGTAACGGCCCAAATTTCAGTGATATCGGAACAGTAATTCGAGATCACTAAATCCAACATGTGAGTTTAGATATTAGTAAGTAAATGCTAAGTGTGGTTTTAGAAATAATTTTTAATTAGTGAAATTATGAATTAAAACAAATTTGTAGATTAAATGAGATAAAAATGAGGTATCGAGACCTCAAATTCATAAACCGAGCCATAAATATTTTTAAAAATATTTATGGAGTGTTAATAAGTTAGAATTAAAGTTTCGTCAAGAAATTTTAAGGTTTCGGTAGTCAATCGGGTAAAAAGGACTAAATTGAATTAAGTGCAAAATTGTGAAATGTGATTAAATAGCTCTAGTAATTATTAAAGGAGGACTAAATAGGCAATTAAACACCTATTATTGGGCTGGACGGCAAGTGTGTGCTGGAAAATAAAAATCAAGTATGAACAAGGGGCAAAATTGGAATTAGGTAATTATTAAATTGTAAAATATGATATATTAGGTAAAAATCTAGAGTTTTCTTCAATTTTCTTCATCTTCTCCAGAAAAAAACACCATTGAAGGGTTCTTTTAAGCTGGTCTCTCATATTTCTATTACATGTAAGCTCAATTCTTGATTATTTCTTGTGATTTTTGTGATTTTGAGACTTTTGCAACTAGGTCCTAATATCTAATTCAATAGTTTTTGCTTTTATGAATATTTTAGAAAGTTACCATGAGTAAGTGCTGAAATTTTATGATGATTTATCATGGAATTAAGGTTTTAATTTCATTATATGATGATTTTATGAAGAGATTTGTATAGAAATTTATTTTAGGACCTAATTGTGAACGTTGATGGAATTAGGGTTTTGTGTTGAAGCTTGGAATGTCAAAGGCTGTGAAGTAGTTTGTAGTGTTTAGATAAAATGATATTTGAAAGGAATTAGTTGGAT
Organism: Gossypium hirsutum; assembly: GCF_007990345.1. Lineage (NCBI taxonomy): Eukaryota > Viridiplantae > Streptophyta > Magnoliopsida > Malvales > Malvaceae > Gossypium > Gossypium hirsutum. Next base: position 103,887,161 of record NC_053426.1, read on the forward strand.
TGATGAATAAATTGAATAGGGACTAAATTGTAAAAATTGAAAAGTTTGGGGTAATTGTGAAATTTTAAAAATTAAGGGCATAAATTGTGAAATAGAATGGAATTGAAATAGAAGCTAATGGAGGAATGATATTATAATTATAGATCAAGAAAACGAAGTGAATCGTGGGAAGGAGAAAATTTAAGAATAGTCCCTGAATTTCTACGACTTTTGCAAATTAGCCCAGGTAAGTTCATATGGCAGAGTTCAATGTTTGATATGAAAATCTTATGATTGCTAAAGTATTTTATTGTAGATGAATATTATCAAATTGTATTAACTAATGAATAATGTGTAACTAAAAGAACAAATTAGTTGAAACAATGGTTTGAGTGCTTTCATTTTATGACCATAATGAATTGACGGAAAAGATGTGATATATATACTTCCGTATAAGACCATAGTCAGGCTATGGCATCTGTGTGATGTGATAATGTGATTCCGTATAAGACCATATCTGAGATATGGCATCAGTATGATATGTAATCCGTGTAAGACCATGGCAGGGCTATGGCTTCGGTGTGTGATGTGTGACAATGTGAAAGTCCATAGTTTACTATGGCAATGTGATAATGAAGCACTCAACTCCATTATTGTTCCTTAATTTGACAATGGAAATAAATAAGAAATAGGCCCAAAAGAATTAAGTTCGTGAATTGCATCATGAAAATCATTCAAATGAGTTTATTAATGAAGTTGTGATTTGCAGGATGAAATAGTTTAACTAATACATATATAATTGTGTACAGTGTTCGGTAAGATATGTGTTATTATGCCTATGAGCTTACTAAGCTTCTATAAGCTTACTTGTGTATGTGATTTGTTTTGTAGATTGACTTATATACATACAGAGGATCGGATCTACATCAAGGGTTACACTATCCAGATTTAATTCGGTAGATTTTGTTAAATAACTTTTTGGTTTATATGGCATGTATAGGATTTGATTTAGTAATGTAATTATATGAATAATTAAGTATGTAAACTATGTTGAATGTGATGTTTTGTGATTGGAAAATGAAATATACTTGTTTTGGCTTGAAATAATTGTTTGGTTGAAAATTTTTAGGTATAAATGTTATATAATATGGCTTGTGAAAATTACCTTTAAAAGGGGTGGCAAATTGGCTTAAATCAAGCCTACATGGTGCCACACAGTCAGGGGACACGGGCGTGCCTTATGGCCATATAAGAAACTCAATAACCTCCTAAATATTACACGGCCTCGACACACAGGTGTGTCATTTGGCCGTGGGCTTAAGTCAGTAGCTAGCTATGTATCACACGGCTGCAGCACACGAGCATGTTCCAGGCCATACGGGCGTGTCCCAAGGCACACGGGCGTGTGCCCCTATCTTCAAGGAAAATTTTCCAAAGTTCTCTATTTAGTCTCAAATCACTTCTAAAACATATATACGGCCTCGTAGGCCCATATTAAGGACTTTAAGATGAAATTTGATAAGAATTGATCTGAAATGTAAAGTTTATGACTCGATTTTGTATAAATGTCAGTGTATAAGTCTGGTAATGCCTCGTAGTCCTATTTTGATGACGGCTTGGGGTTAGGGGTGTTACAAGAAAATATCTGGCTAACATGTAAGCTGTTTCAGGGGCGTAAAATGTCTAAAACTCTTGGCAATGTTATTGACCCAATTGATACTATCAACGAGTTTGGTACTGATGCCTTGCGATTCACTCTTGCTTTAGGAACTGCTGGTCAGGTTTGTCTTGTACTGCAGGCAATATGTTGGTAATTCAATAATGAAAAGTTGTCATATAATGTTCAATACTGCTCTAATGTTCATGGTTCTAGCTTATGATAGTATGTCTAATTAACCAATTTCCTTGAATAACCTCTAGGATCTTAATTTATCAACTGAAAGGCTAACAACGAACACAGCCTTCACCATTAAATTATGGAATGCTGGCAAGTTTGTGCTGCAGGTTCTGCCTAATTGGGATAATGTTTCTGGTTGGCAGAATATAGAGGCTTGAAAGGTTTGTTCCTCTTTTCTCAGATTAGTGGGATAGTATTAGACCACCTATCTATCCTTGTCTTCTGAAAACAGTACTACCATATGAAATTTAACATAAATCAGAAGGAACAATGCTAAAAGATGGCCAACCATGCTGCTGTTATGTTTTTGTTATAGTGCATTCTGCTATGATGATTTTGTTGAGTGCATACAGCTTGTATGCATGCTGCAGCAATTGTGCATGCTGCAGCAATTGTGCATGTTGCAGCAACATATTTTCTATTTTAGTTGCAATGTAATTTAGTTTGGTTGAAAATAAACTTAGTTATTGATGTTTTGATGGGTTTAGGGGATGATTGAGCTGATAAGTTAACTTATCCCATGTGTACAAGCAATGTTTTAATATTCCCAATGCTTATTAGTGGGATTAGTTGAATATTTGGTGATGTATTTTGATTATAAATGTATTGTTTTCATATTGAATGAACAAGCATATCAGTTGTATAAAGTAGATTGCTTACTTGCTGCACGTTTGTGAGCAAGTAAATTATGTCAAGCTTCTTACTCCTTTGTTCTCTGTCTTGTTCTCTTCTTTTGCTGCTGTCAAAACCCCAACCAACAAGCACATAAATATTTTTAATTATTAGATTGGTGGAGTATTCATTGTGTTTATTGATTGTACTATCAACAGTATTAATCTGAGTTATGCTTGCATTTGTAACTATTAGTATTACTCTCAGAAGAAAAGAAATCTATTATTATTGCATAGGGTGTAACTTAATTTTTCTTTTTGACATCATCACAATGTCCTGTTCCTAAGAAGATTGGCATCATCCTATTCTGTAAACTGAAGAAATTATTTCCTTTTCAGTTTAACACGGAGGGGTATCTTCTAAGGCTTCATCTTCCAGAATGTTGGGTGGTAAGAAAAAAATACTGTGCTTGTTTTGCCACCATCTATTTATTTGTATACTTGAGCCAAGTTACTTCCACTCATACATACCCTGATTATTCTTTTTCTGAATGCTACAGAGAAGTTACTTGAGTACTGTTTTCCATTTTTCAGGTCTCAAAACTGCATATGCTTGTTGATGCTGTCACTGAGAGTTACAACAAATTTTTCTTTGGGGATGTTGGGAGAGAAATTTATGATTTCTTTTGGGGCGGTTTTGCCGACTGGTATGTTGAATGTTCTTTTATAATCTGCTTTCTGCTAATAGAACGTAGTTCTATTGTTTTATGCTATTAGGGTCTGGATTTTATGCCATTTATAGATCATGAAAATTGAGAACTAATGAAGTTTATGCTTTTGTTATATAACACATAATGCCCTTTTTTCAAAGGTTAAAGTGGTAAAAATCATTTAGTGGATAGTGTGTGTTATTTTATTGTTATCATTACAAGAGATTGTAAGTTGGATCAGTATGTGCTGTTGAGACATACATGAAATACCTGTCATGGTCGTATAAGTTGACAAAACATACCGGTATAATTTTTACTCTAATTAGCTGTAGTTATTTTGTGTTACATGTCCAGTTTTTAGATCTGCAACCCAAACTTGGGATTTATGTTTTTATTGTTTGCATAGGTATATTGAAGCCAGAAAAGCTCGCCTTTACCACTCTGGAGATGATTCAGTTGCTTTAGTAACTGTTATACTTTACGTTTTCGAGAATATACTGAAATTAATTACATCCATTCATGCCATTCGTAACTGAGGAACTGCGGCAGGTGTCGGCTTTGTAGTGTTTTACCATGTTTTTTTGTTAATATAGTTTTTCTAATTCAAACTCATTTATTTTACTATCTTCTTGAATCTGATCATTCATGTTAATATTAAGTTTGGATAAAATCCGCTGGAACACAATTTCCATTGACGAGCACCTTATCAAGTCTAGATTTAATGTGCACACCTGACTGCACATGCACATGTACTAAAGTGAATTTTGGGTTCACATCACAGCATACATGAATAGTGCTTCATACAAGAAATGATATTTTTTCTTTTGTTTTATTGTTTTAGGCATCCTTTGATTTTGGAATAATTAAAATGTGCGCAGGAGCCTGGGGAGCTATGTCCCTAAAAGTTAAGACCTACAAAAAGAAAAAAAAAGGCAAAAAAAAAAAGGCAAACAAACATAATGTTAGCGCAAATGAATGTCAAATAAACTTAAACCTACCAGAAAACAATTAACATATTAACCTAAAGAAACAACAAGAATATATTCGTGTGAACCTGCCCTCAAACAGATAAAAAGATAAATAAAACTAGGTCATCCTCGCATGCAACTGACGAGGTGAATGCATGATTCATACAAAAAACGATGACATAAATTAACATTTGCAAATATAAATCGAACTAAAAGGTTAAAAAAGTAAAACTTTCAACTTCAGATTAGAGCTTTGCAAACATAAACTATAATCATAGCTGAAGATTTTCATGCTTATCTAGTGCTTATCTAGTCTGATATTTTGTTATCACGTTTCACTTAATGTTAATCAAATATCAGATATCAGCTAGTGTTAATAGAAAGGATAACACATTATCTTTGATTGTCACCTATTTAATTGCTCAACATGCCAAAGGCCCAAGCCAGCCTGACTAGAAGCTACAAAGAAATGAAAAGGCCTATTTAACTAGTTATGATATCGTTAGAGAATATATCCAACACATCTTTTTTTCAGTCTCATAAAAACCATCAACCTATAAACAAATCAAAATTATGTTAATCGAAGAGTTGCGACTAGAACCTATTCACTTAAAAGATTACAACTCAATTTCCCTTCATGTAAGGCTAGGTAACACAGATGAATATAATTCTATCTTTGACCAAAATTTAAATATTTTCACCATATAGATATATCAATAATCACACAAAACTTCTCACTCAGTTGATATAAAGAGAAACCATGGGTCCACCTAAAACTTCCAATCAAAATCCATTTGCAAATCATATCCAACATAAGACAAACAATCCCAACTAAGTTTTTAATGCCAAATTTTTTTATTTAATGTCAAATTCTCTTAGTATATTTTAATACTGATTTAAGTAGTTTTTTTATTCCCTCAAAAAATATACTATTTTTATTTATTGAAATAATACTTAGCATTTTTATAAAGAATGGTTAATTATAAAAATAATTATATATAACTTATTATTTAATATAATAAATAATTTAGAGTGATTGCAAAACAATTAATTAAAATGTTTATAAAAATATTGTGATATAATTGAATCAAACCTGATTTATCATTTAATATAAAAAATAGTTAAAATATAAAATTAACTATAAAAATATCTTAGTAATAATAAATTTAATTTTTTAATATTTACATTTTTTCAAATTGGTCATTATTTATTATTTTTCAAAAGAAAGAATAAAGGAGAAAGAAACATGTCATTGAGAGAGTTTCATTCATTGTAATCTTTATGAAAACAATGTATAAAAGTAACATTTTCTCTTTTATTTATTATTTGTTCATGTATCTGTCATGCTTCTTTAGATATGCTTTTTTTTTTTATTTCAGTCTTTTTATTTAGAAATGCAAATATGATACTTATATGTTAAAATAAATAACTACTACTTCAGAAAAAGAATATTTGTTAAAAAAATAATCTATCCAGCTTACTTGATACATTAAAATATACAAATTTTACTAACAATTATTGAATGTAATAATATGACAAAAAATAAAAATTCAAACTTTGAATATAATATTATTGAAAAGGATAATCTCCAATGTTGAAAACTTTATAAATCGCAAAACTAATATAAAAAATAAATAAACTATACAAATTAAAATTATTTGGGAAACTATGTTATGTACATTTGGGTTTCATTTATGGTCATATTTGTAGTACCCGGCTATCATCCACTTATATTGATCTTATTTACTTCGTTTAACGTTTGTAGCTTTTAAGTGGTGTGTAACGCTTAAACCTAATGATCTGGTTTAAAAAAAAAATAAAACAAATCCTAAAATTTAAATTACATTAAAGTTTATTAAAATTATTTTATTTTAAAACAATTGCTTCAAAATTAAATTTTTTTGGTCAAAAATATTTTACTAATCTTTTTAAAATTAAATTCAATCCAAAAAAAATTTACTTTCATTTTGACAATTTAGAAAACAGTGTTGGTTGTTATGCACGTTAGGGGTACTTGGAGTCGAAGTATCCCTGAACTCTTACAATTTAGAAAATTTAATTTAATTTTGACAATTTAGGTAATATTTTTCCTAGTATGTTATGCACGTCATTTTGGAAAGTATATGTAAATAGTATTGTAATTGTTAAATGAATTTATGTGATATGTTGAGTTTTAATGTGGAATGTTTAAATTGATGTATAAATGAGTATGAAATAGGCAAAATTTGGGTTAAATTAGCATGATTTTAGAATTTAATTGAATGGAATAATTGTTGAATTGTTTTGATAAAATATGTGAAGTACCTATGAGAGTACATTGGTTAGGTCATTAGGTTGATTATTTTGACATGTTTTTGAGGTATTTAATTGTGTTTTGATGTGATTGAACTATTGGACTTGCTGTTCAAGGTTGCAGGGAATGGTAAACTTGATGTTTAAGGTTCAATTTGAGTCCACACGGCTTGACACACAGGAGTGTGACCGGACTGTATAAGACAGACGGCTAACACATGGGAGTCTGGTTTGGTCGTGTGTCCCTTGCAACTTTAAAATCTCAAAACAGAACACGCAAGAAATTTTACACGGGCAGAGATATGGGCGTGTGTCTTAGCCGTGTGAGGCACACGGCCTAGCACACGGGCATGTGGCTGGCTGTGTGGCTTATGTCAGAGAGTTAAACAGGTCAGACACGGCCTGAGGCACGGGCATGTTCAGGGTCACTGTAACATCCTGAATTAGGGTCTAGTTGGAACAGTGGTTTCGAGACCACAAATTCAAAATGGAAATAATTATTTTATGATTATTTGATGGTCCATGATAAGATTGCATGTTTGTGTGAAATTTCCATGAAGAAATTCTATGCCTAAGGTGTCCAATTTGACTTTAGGGACTAAATTGAATAAGTTGCAAAACTTGTGTTCTAGAAGCTTCAAGCATGAAATTGCATGGGATTATTAACTAGAGTCCTTAAATAGCAATTAGACCAAGTTCAAAAATTTTGGACAAAAATGGGCATGAATAGGAAAAATTGGAAAGAAATGCCTTAAGGGCATTTTTGTCATTTGGTAAATAAAAGAATAAAAAGGGAAAAATCAAGTCAAAAATTGTGTCCATCTTCCTCCTAGTGTGCTAAAAATCGCAAGGGTTCCATAGCTAGGGTTTTCAACTTTTCAAGCTTGATTGTAAGTGCTCCCTAGCCCCGTTTTTAATATTCTTTATGTTTTTGAGATCCTTGAAGAATGATCTAGCTATTTTTACTATTATTTTAACCTAGGGTTCATGTTTAAAAACTTACCCATGTGTGACATGTTTTTATTTTGATGACTAAAGGAAGATTATCAAAGTTTGATGTGTGATGAACATCTTTTACTAAGTGATTTTTAATGAAAACACCTAAAAAGGACTTGTTTGTAAAAGGTGTAAAAATGAGTAGTAAAAATGTGAAATAAAGGAAAACATAGGATGATATGAGCATGGTATAGGTTCGACTAGGCTTGGGTAACCAAGAAAATGCATGCATTTTATTTTACGAGCCTAGGGACTAAAGTGTAAATAAGTGAAAAGTTAGGGGTAAAAAGGTAATTTTTACCAAGTATGAATTATGGGTCAATTCAAACAATGTATATATTGAACAAGTTAAATTTGGAAATATAGATCAAGAAAAATGAGATTCGAGTCTTGATTGGGGGAAAAACAAAGTTTACGAGGATTAGGCTGGTTTCTATCATTTTGTACCGAGGTAAGTTCATTTGCAAATTATGCAACATGTACCATACTTTAAATGCTTTAATATTGCAAGTATGGTAAGTATATATATAATTAATGTGATGTTGTACCATGTGTTAATGCTTAAATTTTATTATGAATTATACATTGATTATTCCATTGGTGCTATGGATATTGAAATCGACATAACGAGTAAGCTCAATAGAAATGTGGTATCGAAGAATCCCATTTGAACCTTAGGAATTGTTTAGGATACAAGTGACATATCACTAGGAACTATGTGATCTTAGTTCATGATTTGCGGTCTGAGTTCATGATATATGTTACACATGTTTTGGCGTTCCAGGTACTGGTCTTGTGTGTTCTACCACTGGCTAGGTAGTCCAACATGTGTTACGGATACCTGACAGCTTGTGTGAGTAGCCCGTATAGCTACATCTTAACCGTTAGCTTGTGAGAACAGACCCGTAAGTAGCTCGAAAGTCAGCAACATGTGATATGTGATATAAGGTAGCGTTGGCTACATATGGGGCACTTAGGTGCGAGATTCTGATGTATCCGATAGTATTCCAAGTGTTCAACGGGTAGTTCAAAGAGAAGTTCCATGGGTAATCTTAATGAACACGTCAAAGACGAGAAAGTAAGTATTATGTGCAAGTTGGTACAGGTATGTACATAAACTCATGATTAAATATCTCGGTATGCTATGAACATGTGGTAATAGTGCATATGAGAAAGTTATGCTTATGAGATTTGATGACATTTATGAAACTTTGCCTTATGTTAATTGTATGATTTATGTTGCTTATTATTTGCATGTGAACTTACTAAGCTTTAAACTTTACCCCATTCCTTTCTTTTTATAGTGTCGCCAAGCTAGCTCGGGGATCGGAGGACGTCGGAGTTTTCGATCACACTATCAATTGGAAAATTTGGTATAGTTAGATTCAACATTTTGAATATGGCATGTATAGGGACTTGATCTTTTTGTTATGTGTCATATTGATTAGCCAAATGTGTTGGCTCATGATGATGTTATGATTCATTTTGTATATGGCCATAAGAGGTGGCTCATATTGATTATTAGGGTTGTAACCCTAATTAGTTATGCATGCATGCAAATGTGTTTATGCTTGTTGTGGTTGTTTTGATGAGATGTGAGTTATATGCTAAAAGTATGTGTTTAATGAGGCTTGTGATTGTTTGTGATAATGAGTGTGATAGATGAAATTTGATTAATGTGTATGGCAATAAATATGGTACAAATGTATAACTTGGAAGTAGGATAGCAAATATGGTTATTCATGAAATTGGTGTGGAATACCTTGGGTAAACCTACTAATTTGAATAAGTTATACATTGACTATTCAAAACATAAAATGTCTATGCTTCATATGATAGAAGTGTTATGTTGTATGCCATGAAGTTGGTTTAAGTGTGTGAGTGCTTAAGGGTGGCAAATGGATTGGAAAATAGCCTAGAAATTGTCCATACGGTCTGCCCCATGGGCATATGGTCTGCCCGTGTATCCCCTACACCCTAATTAATGCAAAGCAGAATGCCCGGTAGTAAACACACGGGCAGAGACACGATAGTGTGTTTAAGCCGTGTGGAGGACACGACTTTAGGGCATGGGCGTATACCCAGGCCGTGCGAAGTCTACGCTTAATTTTGAGAATTTAATTAGCCACACGACCTAAGCACACGGGTGTCTACTGTGGCTATGTGACCTTATTTTTCTTATGACGTCATAGTCAAAGAGTTACACGGGCTGAGGACACGGGCGTGTCCCAAGCCACACGGGCGTGTGTGACCACACGGCCTACCCATACGGGCGTGTGACTCTTCAAAACAAGAAAATTTTCTAAGTGTTGAAAAGGTTCCGAAAGTTCTCAGTTTAGTCCCAAACCGATTCCGATGTATGTTTTGGTCCTCGTAGACCCTTATAAGGGACAATTTGCATATGATTGGAAAGTTTCAAAGTTGGATGAAATTTTATGACTCGGTTTGTATGTTTGTTTATGTTTAAGTCCGGTAATGCCTCGAGTCCTGTCCCGGCGTCGGGGGTGTTACATTTAGTGGTATATTTGTATGTGATTGAAAAGTTTCAAAGTTGGATGAAATTTTATGGCTCGGTTTGTATGGGTTTTACGCTTAAGTTCGGTAATGCCTCGAACCCTGTCCCAGCATCGGAGACGAGTAAGGGATGTTACAGTCACACGGGCATGTCCCTTAGCCACACGGGCGTGTGTCCCCTGCACTTAGGAAAAAATTTTGAAATTTTACAAAAAAATTCCAAAGGACTCGAATTAGTCCCGATTTGTTCCTAATATATATTTTGGGCCTCGTGGTCCCATAAAAAGGGATGATATGATTAATTTATGAAGTGTATGTTAAATGATTATGAAAATATTCGTATTTGATCTGAAAAGTCTAGTAATGCTCCGTAACCCTGTTTCGGCGACGGAAATGGTTAAGGGGTGTTACATTTAATAGTATCAGATCTTTGAAGGTTTAGTCGATTCTTGGACTAAATCGAGCTCAAAATTGAGTCTAAAGGTACATGCCATAATTGAGTCAAATTGAGTCAGGATTTGGATGCTAATATACATTGCTTGTTTTTGTTTATAGTTGAATATGTCGGATGAATATATTGATGATACTGATCAAGAAATGTATACTGGAGACAATGAATCCTATGAATTAGATGGAACCGAGTAGGAAAAACTGAGTGTTAACCCAGTGGGTAATCAACCTCCTAATGTTGAAAGAGGAAATGCTAGAGAAACAGATAATTCACAACTATTTAGAGTTATTACTGATGCTCTTCAACGAGTAGCAAAAACTGCAACTGCAACGACATCTACTCCTACTGTCCGTCAAGCCCCAATTAAAGAATTACGTAAGTATGGTGCAACTGAATTTCTGGGTTTAAAAAGAGTTGATCCTTCTACAGGTGAAAACTGGATTGAAGCTACAAAAAGAATTCTGCAGCAACTTTAGTGTACTCCACGAAAAAGTTTATTATGTATTGTTTCTCTATTGCAAAGAGAAGCATATGTTTGGTGGGAATCGGTAACATGACATGTACCTGCAGAATAGGTAAACTAGGAATTCTTTTAAAGAGAATTTAAAAAGAAGTATGTGGGTGAATTGTATATAGAAGACAAAAAACAAGAGTTTTGATGTTAAAACAAGGAGAAATGACTTTAATTGATTATGAATGATAGTTTTCATGACTCAGTAGATATGTTGTTGAATATGTGCCAATCGAAGCTGACAGTTGCAAGCGATTCCTACAGGGTTTATGTAATGAATTACGAGTGCACCTGGTATCGTTTAGGATAACTAAATTTACAGATTTAGTTGAAAGGGAAAAAATGGTTGAACATGTATTGGGTTTTGATAAAAAAGCTGAAAATCCATGCCCGGTTGGAAAACATTCTGGAGCTGCTAGTTCAAACCCGTAACCCAAAAGATCAAAAGAATTTTATGTTAGTTGGAAATTGAGTTTTAAATAAGACAAAGGTGATAGAAACCGTGAAAGACAATTGATAGTTTTTATTGGTAATGTAAGAGGTGTAACATCTTCCTCCTAGCGTGTTGAAAATTTCAAGGATCCATAGATAGGGTTTTGTTCACCTTTTCAAGCTTGAAAGTAAGTCAATCCTAGCCCCGTTTTTAATGTTCTTTATGTTCTTAAGATCTTTGAAGCATGATCTAGCTATTTCTACCATTATTTTGAGCTAGGGTTCATGTTCAAAAACTTACCCATGTGCGACATGCTTGTATTTTGGTGTTTAATGGAGGAATATGAAAGTTTGATGCATGGTAAACATCTTTTACTAATTGGTTTTTCATGAAAACACCTAAAAAGGACCTTTTTGTAAAAAAGTCTAAAATGAGTGGTAAGATGTATGATTTAATGAGAAATGTGAGCTGTTATGAGTATGTCATAGGTTCAGCTAGGCTTGGGTAACAAAGAAAATGAACGCATTTCATTTTACGAGCTAGGGACTAATTTGTAAATATGTAAAAGTTTAAGAGAAAAACTATAATTTTTCCTTAATATAGTTTTTGAACTGATTTGAATAATGTGATGATTAAATGAGCTAAAGTTTCTATTATAGATCAAGATAAACGGAGTCCGGACCTAGACCGGGGAAAGAATAAGATTTTAGACTAAACCGAATTAATTGTTCATATTTTGTACCGAGGTAAGTTCATGTGTAAATAATGCAATGTTGTATCATTTTTTAATGCTTTATTAATGTATGAATTTCTATGTTTAATTGTTATGATGAGTGTATGAATGACAAATGGTCAATGTTTAATCCCGTTTGAACCATAGGAATAATTTAGGATACAATGTGACATGTCACTAGGAATTATGTGATTATGAGCTTATGAGATTATTTGTATATGTGACTATGTGAATCGGGTGCTAGTCTTGTACGTCCTACCGGTGGCTAGGTAGCCTGGCATGTATTGCGGGTACCTGTTAGCTTGTGTGAGCGGGCTCGTGATTAGCTCGAGAGTGAGCAATATGTGATTGTGACATGAGGTAGCATGTGGCTACGTTTGAAGCACTATGTGCAAGTCTTCCGTGTATCCGATAGTATTCCGAGTGTTCAACAAGTAAACATGTGAGTTATTCGACAAGTAAGTCAGTGATGAGAAAATATGAAAATGTGTTTCGATTTGGTACAGGTATGTATGAAAAAATCATGTGAATGAGCTCAGTATATGATGAGAATTGCTTGTGGATGAGATGTGTGATGAATGGCACATGTGCTAAATAAATGAAGCATGGCTAATAAGTATGACAAAAACTATGGTATAAATAAGTAAATTGGACATAGGTTTAATAAGATAAATGAATATGAAATTGGTGTGGAATGCCATATGAAAGCATGATGGTTTGGATAGGAGATATGTTGACATTACAAAGGCATGGGTTAATCTTGTTTATGAGTACTTGAGTGTCTAACTATAGTATGTTGCGTGCCATCAAAGTTGAATAAGTGAATGAGTATTTAAGGGTGACAAGTGGCTTGGAAAATAGCCTCAAATTAGTCCACACGCGTAGACACATGGGCGTGTACCTAGGCTATGTGTGACACACGGTTTGCCTCATGGGCGTGTGATCCGACCGTGTGTCCCCTGCACCCTACTAAATGCAAAACAGAATGCTCAGTAGTAAACACACGGGCAGAGACACGGCCATGTGTCTTAGCTGTGTGAAGGACACGGCCGTAGGACATAGGCATGTGCCCAGGCCGTGTGAAGTCTGCATTTAATTTTTGGAATTTAATTCACCACACGGCCTAATCACACAGGCGTGTGACTTGGCCGTGTGACCCTAATTGCATTGATGATGTCATAAACAGAGAGTTACACGGGCTGAGGACATGGGCGTGTCCCAAGCCACATGGGCTTGTGTGACCACACGGCCTACCCACACGGGCATGTGACCCTGCTTCATGAAAATTTTTCTAAGCTTTCCTAAAGTTTTTTAAAGTTCACGGTTTAGTCCTGAACCACTCTTGATGTATGTTTTGGCCCTGTAGGCCCATATAAGGGACAACATGCATATGTATGAACGAATTTAATTTGAACGAAATTTTGTGACTTGGTTTTTGTATGTTTGTTTACGTTTAATGTCTGATAATGCCTCTAACCCTGTCCCGGCGTAGGATACTCATAAGGGGTGTTACATTTAGTGGTACCAGAGCTATGATTTAGTTAATTTTTAGACTAACGTAGCATGTGTACAAGTCTAGCTATACATGCCATATATATATTACGATAGTGTGACGACTCCTGACGTTTTTGAAATATGTTTTCATTTAGTAAATAGATCCCGACAGAGCAGTGACGGATGGTGTTCAAAGTAATGCGCCTACACCCACTGAAGGGGCAACGCCTTCTGATAGTAGACCCCATATAGTTAATCTTGGAGAATGACGCAGGGAAGCCTTTCTGCATATGATGGATGCCTGGTACACGAAGTTCGTTTGAACTAACTCAAACGCTCAACCCCCTCCACCCCCGCCTATTGCTCAACCTAATCCCATAGCACCCCAAGGTATGGACTTCGTGAGACTGAATAGACCTCTAGTTGATAAGATTCGGAAACAAAGAGCCGAAGAGCTCCGAGCTAGTAAAGATGATGAACTTGAGAGGGCAGAGTTCTGGATCAAGAATACCATTAAGGAGTTTGATAAGTTATTATGCACTCCTGAGGAATGCATGAAGTGTGTTGTGTCCCTTTTGAGAGACTCGGCTTACCAGTGGTGGAACACCCTTGTGTCGGTGGTACCAAGGGAGAGAGTTAATTGGGAATTCTTCCAAGAAGAATTTCGTAAGAAGTGCATTAGCTAGAGATTTATTGATCAAAAAAGGAAGGAATTCCTCGAGTTAGAATAGGTTTGAATGACGGTAACGGGATATGAGCGTGAATTCATGAGGCTGAGCAAATACGCTTGAGAATGTGTATCGACTGAGGCCATTGTAATGCTCGGGTTTGCACAAGTGTACATAGTCGTTATCAAGTAACAAGTAAGTATCGAGTTATTGTCTCCATAGGGATTGTATTTGTACTAGGTTAGTCAATTAAAAAAATATTATTAATAACTTGGTAAATAGAAACACAATTTGATTTGGAAGTTTTGATTAAAGTTATGTAAAATTAATCTAGATGCAATAATCCCTAATGTGATTTATCCTAACATGCAACCATATGAATGAAATAGATTTTAGCAGAATTAACACAATAAGCAACAATTATAACATAAATAAGCTAGGACAATTACTTTAATTAAACTCAAATTATTATCAACGTGCTTATCAATATTCGGGAAAACATTCCATGGCAACTCGATCTTTCATGAGTTTGGAAACCACATTAGGTCCTTTTGGAATCCTTTACTTAGTAAATACGCATTTTACTAATCCTTATTTACTAAGGGTTTCTTAGTATTCAAGCGAGGTAACAGGGACGTGTTAGGTTTGAAACAGTTTAATCACACAAATCTAAAAACTATGCAGATAATAGAGTCTGGTTAGGGTTGTTATGTAACCTACAATTTAATTAGGTTAGGATCTATATTGAGCATGCACATTTCAATTATGTGTCCATTAGCCGTCGTCTGGTTGGGAACGCTCAGCTAATTCAGGTGCATTTCAATCACGTATGAACGAAATACAGACTTTATTTTAATTGAAAACTTGATCGATTGAGGCAAAAACATTATAAGCATGAATCAAATAATTATTCTTTAATCAAAGCAATCATCTTAACTTAAATAAAATTAAGCTATCATTGTTGTAAACAAGAACAGTAAACACATAGCAAATATTCTTGAATGAAGTTAAAGAAAAGTAATATTAAACCCAAATCAAAGTGGCTGTCACCCAAGACTTTGACTGACAAGGGCTCCTTCGTTCCTTCGCTTTACTCCTTTGTTAATGGTTCTCTGATGTGGCCAACCAAGGGCTCTTTAAGAGGCTAATTTGCTAAAAATCCTTATGCAAAGATGATGATAGGCATGAAGGGGAAAGAAAGATAAGAGAGTTGAGAGAGGAGATAATGATGAATAGGTGAGGGATGATGGATAAGTGAGAAATGGGGTCTTATCTATTGGTGAGGCAAGGGAGCTGGTTTGCTAAAAATAGGAGTGTCCATCATTTGAAACTTCATCCAAGAGTGGTCAGCCATGATTTGTGGGAGTGTGGCTGATTTTTGCTTGATTTAAGTGCCACAACATCATCCGGATCAGGACTTGGTCAATTGCAAATCTCTAGGTAAATCTTTGATTTCTTCAACTCTTCAAGGACCTTGTGTAATTAAAATAAAATTTGATTTATGAACATCCACATGCAGCCGAATTTTGGGTTGACTTGGTCCTCTATTTGGAGGTTTTGTAAGCAACATAAAGCTCTCGGACCTGTCCAACAATAGTAGATAATTTAGAGGACCAAATAATATAATTTAACCACTTTAATTAAGCAATTTACTTAATTAATGAAAACCCAATTTATTAATGAAATATATTAAAATAAATTATTAAATATAAATTTATATTTTATTATTTAATTTAATTATGCATGGTGTAACATCCCGAAATAGGGCCTAGTCAGAATAGTAGTTTTGAGACCACAAATTTGACATCAAAAATATTTATTTTATGATTATTATAAGGCCTAGAATATGAGTATAAGGTGTCCAATTGGAAATTAGGGACTAAATTGAATAAATTGTAAAACTTGAATTCTAGAAGCAATTTGTATGAAATTGCTATAGATTATGAATTAGAAGGTCTTGGAGATCAATTTTCCCAAATTCTAAATATTTGGACAAAAAGGGGCTTGCATGGATGAAATTTTAAAGAAAGGGCATAAGGGCATTTTGGTCATTTGTCATTTTAATGAAATAAAAAGGAAAAAATGGAGCAAAAATATGCTCATCTTCTTCCTATAGCTGCCGAAATTTGGAGGACACCATAGCTAGGGTTTCTTCAATTTTCAAGCTCAATAGTAAGTGCTCCCAAGCCCTGTTTTTCATGCTTTTCGTATTTTTGAAATCCCGGTAGCTTGCTCTCTCCATTTCTACCCATATTTCATGCTAGGGTTCATGTTTAAAAATTTACCCATGCATGATTTTCTTGTATTTTGATGGATTATGGAGGAATATGAAAGATGAATGTGTATTAAACATCTTTTCCTAGTTGATTTTCATGAAAAACCCTGTAGGGACTATTTTGCAAAAGATGTAAATGTATGGTAGAAATGAGAAAATAATAGATAATGTAGGCTACCATAAGAAGGAAAAGTGTTCGGCTAGGCTTGGGTAAGATAGAAAGTGCACGTGTTTCATTATACGAGCCTAGGGACTAAATCGTAAAATTGTCAAAGGTTAGGGGCAAAATGGTCATTTGGACCGGGGGTAGATATTAAACTTGAAATGTATAATGTGGGGTATTAATGAGCTAAATTTGTTGTTATAGACCCCGAGAAACAAATTTCGGAGGCTGATCGAGGTAAACGCAAAGTTTCGAAATAACCGAAACATAACTCTGAAACTGTTTCCAGGTAAGTTCGGACAACTTAAAGTAAACCCCTAATATGCATGATTGTATGATTTATGAATGCATGATAATTGCATTATTAATGGCATGAAAATGCATGAAA
Organism: Gossypium hirsutum; assembly: GCF_007990345.1. Classification (NCBI taxonomy): domain Eukaryota; kingdom Viridiplantae; phylum Streptophyta; class Magnoliopsida; order Malvales; family Malvaceae; genus Gossypium; species Gossypium hirsutum. The sequence goes on from NC_053426.1 coordinate 103,904,244, forward strand.
TGCATCTTTGATAATGACTTGATGATAACCGTCTCGATTGAGGTTAAAAGGGAATTTGATGGATAAACTATGTTTTACATGTGAAAGGAGATCCTGCATGTGTTGCAGTAAGGATTTAGCCCAAAAGAGTAATCCGTGATCTCGAGTATGGAAAGGAATCTAACCCGGACGGGTGTTCCTTGAATGATCAAGCCCCTCGAAGAATATGAGTGCATTGTGGATTTAGCCCGGACAGGTAATCCAATTAGGATCTGAATTTAGCCTGGACTGGTAACTCAGATCCTAGCTCATTAAGGGTGTTTTTCGCTATAAGGGATTTATCCCGGACTGGTAATCCCGACATCACCTTATGAGTTCATATAATATGGGGGATTTAGCCTGGACTGGTAATCCCGCCAAATGATGTGAGGTTCGCGGGAGTGCATATATGGAAAGATCATTTGAATGAATTGACGGATAATGGGTATTCCATCGAGATTTCCTAGAAACTCAACGAGATTAACGTAGGATACATGTATGAATGAAATGTTGAATGATGAGCTCATCTAGTTAAATTACATGATACATGATTATGTGACTAACTCATTGATTGAGTGCATGTGATAGGAAATCATTTCATATTGGATGATTTCATGATTTAAGTACGGATGTATGCTAATTACTCAATAAGTTTACTCTTCGATTATTCGAACTTACTAAGCATGAAAATTCTTACCCCTCTCTTTTCCCTGTTATACAGAGCTCGTTTTTGAGTATTTTGTTATATGTGTCATTTGATTTTCCCAACAAATGCATGTAAAAATATGTTAATCTCTTTGTATATGGCTATGAAAAATTAGCTTAATTTAAGTAGGCTATGACCTACGATTTTATGCATGGTTTTAACTACAAATGATGGGTTGTTATTGATTGGCAATTATTCACATGAATGAGCCAATTTCGGATGGATTAATGTAACATGGGAACCCATGACACTAAAGAGGAAATAACCATTTATGTATGAAACCAATGATATGAGGTTTCTATACAACTATTTTCATTAAGATTATTTACCAGCGTAAAATTATGTTTTCTCTCAAACTTGGTAACCACTAGGCACAAGTAGTAGAAATGGGTGACTAAAGGCTTGGAAAATAGCTTATTAAGGTCCACATGGTTAGACACACGGGCGTGTGTCTAGGCCGTGTGTCCATCCCCATGGGCGTGTGGTATGGCTGTGTGTCCCCTGCACCAAAAATTTTAGCTCAAAGTTGTACACGGGTGGGCCACACGAGCGTGCGCCATGGCTATGTTAAAATGATAGTTTCGTCCACGGGCAGGCAGCACAGGTGTGTTCCATGGCCGTGTTGATGAGTCAGTGTTGCCCACGGTTGAAGGGCATGGGCGTGCCCCAAGATACACGGGCGTGTGAGTCCACACGGCCCACCTACATGGGCGTGTGTCCTTTTATGTTAAGGGAAATTTTCTGAGGAGCCCAAGGTTAATCGAACATGCCCGTATTTATCCCGCATTGCCTTCCGATATGTTATAGGTCTCGAAGGCCTATACAAGGGATGAGATGTTCATGATTGAAAAGTTTTAAATTCAAATGAAATTTTGTGACCCGAGTTAGTATACTAAAAGTGTAAAGTTCTTGTAATGCCTCGAGCCCTATCCCGGTGTTGGATACGGGTTAGGGGTGCTACACATGACCCACTTTATAGCTTGAAAATATAATATGCTCAAATTAATATAAAAGAAGCCATTTTCTGCATGAAAACTGTATAATAAAGCATAAAATCACATTTTAATAATTTTTATGTCGCAATTTCATATTTTCATAATTTCATTAACTTATTAAACAATTACTTGGTTTTAACAACGAATTTAAGTAAAAAGGTGATAAATTACATGGGAAAAATGCTATATATTTTTCTGTTTACAGCCATCATGTGCAAAAGATTTGAAGATGGATTAAATGAAGACATTCGATTGTTAGTGGGTGTCCTTGAAATTAGAGAATTTGTTGTGATCGTAGATAGAGCTTGTAAAGCCGAGGTGTAACACCCCTTACCCATACTCTAAACCTAGACAAGGTATGAGACGTTACCAGACATATACTCGGACACTTTTGAAAAATATGGGTTATAAAATTTCATTTTAATTTAAAACCAAACAAGCAACGTCACAGTGTCCCTATTATGGGCCTACCGGACCCAAAACATGCATTAAAAATGGTTCGAGACTAAACTGAGAGCTTAAGAAAATCATAGGAAAATTTGTAGGTTTAATCCTCACACGCCTGTGTGGAGGCAATGCACACGCCCGTTTGCTTAGGACACGCTTGTGTCCCTGACCCGTGTGGAATTAATTGAATTTATTTTCCATTTTGAACCTACAGGGGTTTTCACACGGCCGAACACATGCCCTTGTCCTTGGCCCGTGTCCCTCACACGGCCTAGGCACGCCTGTGTGGTCGCCCATGTCCAAAAACCCAGACATTCTGTTTATAACGTCATCATTCATTTTGAGGCACATGGCCTGTAACAGTCCGATTTTGACCCTAGTTAGAATAGTGGTTTCGGGACCACAAATCTGAGTTAGAAAAATATTTTTATATTGTTTTTCGTGCCTATTATAAGTGAATTGACATGTGTGAAAATCTCGTGTGAAAATTTAACTGTTTGTGTGCTTAATTTGCAAAAAGGACCTAATCGCATAAAATGTAAAAGTTGAGTGCTAGATGTTAAAGTGCCTATTTGAGTTGGCTTTCTATGGTAAGGGTCCTTATGTTGTTATTTGTCCATTGGGAATGTTAATGGACTAAAACAACCATTCATTAAAAGGTTTTATAATTGTTTATAAATGGGAAAAATGGAAAAATGTTTGTTAAGTAATTAAAATAAAACAAAAGCATAAAATTAGCCATTTGTTCATGCCATTCCACCAAAAATACAAAGAAAAAGAAAAGAAAAAGCTCACTTAGGGTTCAGCACTTTGAATTGTTGAATTAGGTTTGTGTTTTGCTCAGTTTTTGATAATTGCTATGTTTTTGTAATCGTTGCTTTGTATTTTCGAACCCATGCTTCAATTTACGATTTTGGTGATGATTTTGAAATGTGCCATTGATGAAAACGTGAGCTTTGTGATGTTAGTTGATAAATTATGGAAGCTTGATGTTGGGTTTAAATGTTTTGTTTTTGGATTTTTGATGAAATTGAGTAATTTGGGCTAAATTGTGAAAATATTATTTTGAGGGACTAAAATGTGAAATAAATGAAATGTGTGGACTAGTATGAGTACAAGGAGAATTCGGCTAAGCTTGTGTATATACAAATTATGTGTATTTTGTGATTTTGTGAAATAGGGACTAAAGTGTCGAATGTGAAAATGTGAGGGCTAGTTTGCAAAATGTCCTAATTGTGTACATATGGATTATATTCAATTATTTGGTGAATAAAAGGGTTAATTTTGAATACATTTAGATCAAGAAAAGAGGAATTCAGACTTAAACCGAGGGAAATCGAAGACTGTAGAATAAACAGTCCGAGTCGACAAATTCCAAGTACGAGATAAGTTCGTACTTAAAATGTGATGTTAAGTAAGTTTTGATGCCTTTATTCTACATGGGTTGTATATAATTGAATTGGATAATATGGTGATGAATCGGAAGCTTTAGCACTAAGTGTGCGATTTAAACTAGCTTTGGCACTAAGTGTGCAATTTAACTAGCTTCGGCTACTTGAGGCACTAAGTGTGCGATACCGACTTAGTCTCAGTTATTTGAGATGGCACTAAGTGTGCAAAAATATTTAGCTTCGGCTAACCTTATAGCACTAAGTGTGCTGATGTGTAAAACACGAATAACTTATGGAAAGTCTTATAACGTTCAACATGAGGTAAGTACAAAAGTGAATAAGTACGGGAAGCTTCACGTATGTATAATACCTAAGTGGTAGATGATGTTATGTATATGAATCTCTTTGAGTTGATATAGTTATATGGATTGAAATAATGCAAATCCTCATAGGTTATCATTTTATGTTTCTATACTATGAATATGTTGAGTACGAGCTTACTAAGCTTTTGAAAGCTTACTCTGTGTCATTACTGTCTGTTTTTCAGTTATCGTAGCTACTGAAGGCTCGGGGATAGTCGAGGATCGTCACGACACTATCAATCTCATTTTGGTACTTTTGAAAATGTAATTATTTGAAGTATGACATGTATAGACTAGTAGTTGTTAAGTATGTTTTGTGATATGTATATATTTAGCCATGTGATTTGGCTAATTTGTGTTTGAACTTATGGTTGAGAAAGGTTTATGATATGTGATGTTAATTTGCAACTATGGCATGAATGATGTATGTGTTAGCATAAAGAATAGTTGATTGGGTTGAACGTGTATGTTTGTTTCCTTGTTGTGGGTTAACCCATAATGGGTGGCAAGTTGGCTTAAACCAAGCCTGCATTGTGCCACACGGTCAGGGGACACGGGCGTGCCTTGTGGCCGTGTAAGAAAAATAGTATTCTATTAAGAATTACACAGCCTTGACACACGGGGGTGTCATATGACCGTGGGCTAAAGTTAGTAGCTAGCTATATATCACACGGCCTTAGCACACGGGCGTGTCTATTGGCCGTGGGTGAAAGTCAGTATAGTTACCCTGATTTGGCACGGCTGGTTCACATGGGTGTGTCTAATACCCGTGTAAGGCACACGACCTGGTCACACGAGCGTGTGACCTTAACAGAATAGAAAAAATTCCTAAGTGTTGAAAGTTTTGAACATGTTCGGTTTAGTCCCGACCTTTTCCTAATGCATGTTTAAAGTCTCATTGACCTAAGAAAGGGACTTATGTTGATGTTTGACTATGATGCTATGATGTTTGTGAAATGAATGCGAAGTGTTTCGAAATGTTTGGTAATGCCACTTAACTCTAGTCCGGCGATGGATATAGGTTAGGGGTGTTACATTTGATTGGTATCAGAGCTCTGGTTTAGTCAGTTCTAGGACTACCATAGTGTATGTGAGTCTAGCTATACATGCCATATATTTGAAACTGTGATAGTGTGATGACTCCTGACATTGAAATGTGCTTTTATATAGGAAATGGATCTCGATGAGCTGTAGCTGACGATGTTGAAAGCAATGCACCTGCTCCCGCGCATGGGACGGTGCAAGATGATTCCCGACCGGCTATGAGTAGCAGTGATACCGAGGCTAAGCAAGCCTTCTATCAGATGATGAACGATTGGTTCACCCAATATATTAGAACCAATCCGGCTGTACAACAACCTCCACCCCCAGTTAATCCCCCTCAAACTTCTGATATGCCACGAGTGAATCCAGTACAGTTGGGTAGACCACCAGATGACAAGATTAGAAAATATAGAGCTGAAGAATTCCGAGCTACAACAAGTGATGATGCTGAAAAAGCTGAATTCTGGTTAGAAAACACGATAAGAGTGTTTGATGAGTTGTCTTTGAGTTCTAAAGAATGTATAAACTGTGTTGTTTCTCTCTTGAGAGATACGGCGTATCATTGGTGGAAAACTTTGACATCTGTAGTTCCGAGTGAACGAGTTACGTGGGATTTCTTCCAAGCTGAATTCCGGAAGAAATATATCAGCCAAAGATTCATTGATCAGAAACGCAAAGAGTTTCTTGAACTTAAACAAGACCATATGTCTGTTATAGGATACGAGCGAGAATTTGTAAGGTTGAGTCAGTATGCCCGTGAATGTGTATCTTCAGAAGCAATAATGTGCAAGATTTGAAGACGGCTTGAATGAAGATATTCGCTTGTTAGTTGGGATTCTGGAAATCAAAGAATTTGTGGTACTTGTTGAACGAGCATGTAAAGTTGAGGATCTTAGGAAAGAGAAAAGAAAGGCTGAGTTTGAAGCTAGAGATGTACGAAAGAGATCATCGGGAAAATCATTTCAATCTGGATCCAAGAAGTTTAGAGATGATAGTAGTCATTCAAAGTCTAGTGTGGGATATTCAAACAGAGACCGTGTTAGATTGCAATCGAATTATAAATCTTCAACCACGTCTGTTGCTAGTGTTGATAATGCAAAGAATGAAAGGCCTGAATGTGAGCAATGTGGAAGATGACACTTTGGTGAATGCTGGGGAAAAAGTAATAATCGAGTTTGTTATAGTTGTGGTTTGAGAAACCATTTATTAAAGAATACCTAGATTGCTGGAAAAGATAATGTTCAGAATTCGAGACAGAGTGGCAATGTTTCTCGAGGTAAACCTCCCAGAAATTCAAGAAATGTAAGTGGTAGTCAGAGAGGGACAAAAGACATAGCTATTAGATCCGAGGCTCGTGCACTTGCTAGAGCGTATGCTATTTGAGCTCATGAGGAAGCTTCATCGCCAGATGTGATTACGGGTACATTTACTCTCTATGATACTTATGTGATTGCTTTGATAGATCCTAGATCAACACATTCGTATATATGTATGATCTTAGTGAACAGTAAGACTTTGTCTGTAGAGTCTACTGAATTTGTAATTAGAGTTTCAAACCCCTTAGGCAGATGTGCCTTGGTTGATAAAGTCTGTAGGAATTGCCCGTTAATGTTTTGAGACAATTGTTTTTCGGCTGATTTGATGCTGTTACCTTTTGATGAGTTTGATATTATTCTAAGAATGGATTAGTTAACTTTGCATGATGCTGTGGTAAATTGCAAGCAAAAAACTATTGATTTGAGATGCACGAATGATGAAATAGTCAAAGTTAAATCTAGTTATTTGAATGGGTTACCTGCTGTAATATCTTTGATGAAAGCATTGGGTATGGTGAGAAAGGGTTGTGAAGCCTACTTTGCTTATGTGAGTGATTCGAAAGTGTCAGAAAGGAAAGTTGAATCTATACCAGTTATCTGTAAGTTTCCTGATGTGTTTCTTGAAGAACTTCTGGGATTACCTCCAGTTAGAGAGGTAGAATTTGGCATAGAATTAGTACCTGGTACTACTCCGATTTCAATAGCTCCGTATAGAATGGTTCCGACCGAGTTAAAAGAATTAAAGTCTCAATTGCAAGAATTGACCAATCGAGGATTTACTAGACTAAGTTTCTCACCTTGGGGTGCTCCTGTTCTGTTTGTGAAAAAGAAAGATGGTACGATGAGAATGTGTATAGATTATCGTCAGTTGAATAAAGTAACCATCAAAATAAGTATCATTTGCCCCGAATTGATGATTTGTTTGATCAGTTGAAAGGAGCTATTGTGTTTTCGAAAATAGATTTGAGATCGGGTTATTATCAACTGAGAGTTAAAGATTCTGATATTCCGAAGACTGCTTTCAGAAAGAGGTATGGCCACTATGATTTTTTAGTTATGCCTTTCGGATTGACTAATGCGTCTGCTATCTTTATGGATTTGATGGATAGAATTTTCAGGCCGTATTTAGATCAATTTGTTGTAGTTTTTATTGATGACATATTGATTTATTCACGTAATGAATCTGAGCATGCCGAACATCTGAGAATAGTGCTACAAACTTTGCGAGATAAACAGTTGTATGCAAAATTCAGCAAGTGTGAGTTCTGGTTGCGAGAAGTTGGTTTCTTGGGTCATATTGTGTCAACCTCTGGTATCCGAGTTGATCCGAGCAAAATTTTAGCTATTTTGGATTGGAAACCTCCCAGAAATGTTTCTGAAGTCCGTAGTTTTCTTGGACTTGCTGGGTACTATAGAAGATTAGTAAAAGGTTTCTCGATGATTGCGACTCCGTTGACAAAATTTCTCCAGAAAGATGTGAAGTTTGAGTGGTCTGAAAAATGTCAAAACTGCTTTGATCAGTTGAAAGTCGTGTTGACTGAAGCTCCGATATTGGTACAACCTGAATCGGGTAAAGAATTTGTGATTTATAGTGATGCTTTGTTGATTGGTTTGGGATGTGTTTTAAATACAAGAAAGGACCCCTAATTAATAATCCATAGAAATTTCATACTAATTGCTTCTAAAACGCAAGTTTTGTAATTTATTCAATTTGGTCCTTAATTTCCAATTGGACATCTTACACACAGAATTTCTTCATGAAACTTTAACACATGCTTATTTCCATATCTTAGACCTCATAATGATCATAAAATAATTATTTTAACATTAGATTTGTGGTCCTGAAACCACTATTTTGACTAGGCCCTAATTTAGGATGTTACACGAGGAATTGGCTAAAGAGAAGAGAAAAGCTGAGTTAGAGTCTTGAGATTCGAAGAAGAGACAGATGGGTAAATCATGTCAGTCCTCAACTAAGAAACTGAGAGAGTTTAATACTCGATCGAATGTTTCAGCTAGGTTTTCGATCAAGAACCATGGGAAACAGTATTCGGGTTATAAGGCTTAGACTAACTTGATAGTGAGTGTGGGCAACGCTCGACCTAATATACCTGAGTGTCAACATTGTGGCAGAAGTCACCCCGGTGAATGTTGGATGAATAGCCGGGCATGTTTCAAGTGTGGATTACACGATTATTTTATCAAGGATTGTCCTGAAACCGTTTAAAAGGAAAATTTTCAAAGTGCAAGATTGGACAATCCTACTTCTAGAGGGAGATCTCAAAAGAATCTGAGAAATAGAACGAGTAGTAAGAGTGCACCTAGGGAACCAGCTATGAGACCCGAGGGTAGAGCACCTGCGAGGACTTACACGATTCACGCTTGTGAAGAGGCTTTATCCCCTAATGTGATTACGGGTACTTTTTCTTTCTATGATACTTCTATTGTTGCTTTGATTGATCCGTGATCTACCCATTCGTATTTATGTGTGAAATTGGTGTCTAGCATGAATATGCCGGTTGAGTCAACAAGATTTGTGATAAAAGTGTCAAACCCTCTAGGCAAGCATGTGATAGTTGACAAAGTATGTAAGAACTGTCCTTTAACGATTATAGGTCATTGTTTTTTGGCTAACCTCATGCTTTTTCTGTTTGATAAATTTGATATAATACTTGGTATGGATTGGTTGACCATACATGATGGAGCCGTAAATTTTGGAAGGAAAATCATTGAATTAAAATGTGAAAGTGGTGACATTATTCGGGTTGAACCAGATGAATCAGATAGCTTGCCTATAGTGATTCCTTCTATTACTGATAAAAAATGTATAAGAAAGGGTTATGAAGCTTGTCTTGCCTTTTTGTTGAATACCAAAGAGTCTGAGTCAAAAATTGAATCAGTGTCAGTAGTATGTGAGTATCCGGATGTGTTTCTGGAAGAGCTGCCAAGATTGCCTCCTATTAGGGAAATTGAGTTTGGTAGTGAGTTAGCTCATGGTACTGCGCCTATTTCGATCGCTCCGTATAGAATGGCTCAGACGGAGTGAAAAGCTCAGTTGCAAGATTTGACGGATAAAGGATTCGCGAGACCTAATTATTCACCGTGGGGTGCACCAGTTTTATTTGTAAAAAAGAAAGATGTTCGATAAGGCTAAGTATTGATTACCGACAATTCAACAAGGTAATGATAAAGAATAAGTACCCCTTACCAAGAATCGATGATTTTTTTTATCAATTGAAGGGAGCCACAGTGTTTTCAAGGATAGACTTGAGGTCTGGCTACTACCAGTTGAGAGTTAAGGAGTCCGATGTGCGGAAAACTGCATTTCGGACAAGGTATGCTCACTATGGATGCCTTTTGGCTTGACGAATGCTCTTATGGTTCTCATGGATTTAATGAACTAAATTTTTTGACCCTATTTGGATAAATTTGTTGTGGTGTTTATCGATGATATCTTGATTTACTCCCGTGATGAGACGAGTATGTTGAGCATTTGAAAATGGTTGTACAAACTTTGACAGACAAACAGCTTTATGCTAAGTTCAATTTTAAAGTGAATTTTTGCTTTAAGAAGTCGAGTTTTTGGGCCACATTATTTTGGGTGATGGTATTAGAGTTGACCCGAGTAAGATTTCGGCTATTGTTGAATGGAAACCGCCGAAGAATGTAAAGGAGGTCAAAAAATTTCTAGGTTTAGCCGGTTATTACAAACGATTTGTGAAAGGATTATCCATGATTGCTACTCTGATGATGAGGTTCTTAAAGAAAGATGTCAAGTTCGAATGGATAGGAGAATGCCAGCAGAGTTTTGAGAAACTAAAGGATTATTGACTGAGGCATCGGTTTTAGTGCAACCTGAACTAGGAAATGACTTTGTGGTTTATAGTGATGCATCCTTAAATGGATTAGGTTGTGTGCTTATGCAATAAAGAAAAGTGATAGCCTATGCTTCGAGGCAATTGAAACCACGTGAGAAAAATTAACTGACACTTGATTTGGAGCTAGCCACTATTGTGTTTACGTTAAAGATTCGGATACATCACTTGTATAGAGAGAAGTGCCGAGTATTCACCTATCAAAAAAGTCTAAAGTACTTGATGACTCAAAAGGATTTGAATTTACGAAAATGGAGGTGGTTAGAGTTGACAAAAGATTACGAGTTGGTGATTGATTATCACCCAGGAAATGCGAACGTGGTCACCAATGTTTTGAGTAAGAAATCCTTGTTTGCATTGAGGGCTATGAACACTCAGTTGGCCTTAGCAGATGATGGTTCGATTCTAGCTGAGTTAAGAGCTAGACCAATGTTTCCTCAAGAGATTTATGAAATCCAGCAAAGTGATGGTGATTTGCGAGCCAAAAGAACTCAATGTGAATCAGGTATGGAATTAGATTTTTGAATTCGTTTCGATGGTTATTTAATGTTCTGAGATAGGATTTGTATTCCTAATAATACCGAGTTGATTCAAAAGATTTTGCTTGAGGCCCATAGTGGTCGTTTGTCTATACATCCCGGTAGCACAAAAATGTACAATGACTTAAAGAAATTGTATTGGTGGCCAAGTATGAAAAGAGATATTTCTGAGTTCATTTCGAGATGTCTGATTTTTCAACAAGTGAAAGCTGAACACCAAGTACCTTCAGGCTTACTTCAGCCTGTGATGGTTCTCGAGTGGAAATGGGACCGTATTACTATGGATTTTGTAATGGGTTTGCCTTTGACACCAAGAAAGAAATATGCTGTATGGGTTGTTGTTGATCGATTAACAAAGTCAGCTCATTTTATACTAGTACGTTTTGACTATTCACTTGACAAGCTAGCCGCGTTGTATATTTCTGAAATAGTGAGGTTGCACGGAGTGCCTTTATTAATTATATCGGATAGAGATCTGAGGTTTGCCTTGCGATTTTGAAAGAAGTTATAGGAGGCTTTAGGTACAAAATTGAATTTTAGTACCGCTTTCCATCTGCAGACCGACGGTCAATCTGAACGAGTAATTCAAATTGTAAAGATATGTTGCGGTGTTGTGTCCTTGAGTTCCAAGGTAATTGGGAAAAGTATTTACCGTTGGTAGATTTTGCCCACAACAACATTTTTTAGTTGAGTTTGAAATTGGTGCCTTATGAGGCATTGTATGGGCGTAAGTGTCGAACGCCTTTGTATTGGATCAAACTCAGAGATAATCAGATTCACAAAGTTGATTTAGATAGAGAAATCGAAGAAAAAGTCAAGGTAATACGTGATTTTTTAAAAGCCGCTTCGGATAGACCAAAATCATATGCGAATTTGAAATGGAAAGAGATTGAGTTTCAGTTGGTGATAAGGTATTTTTGAAAGTGTCTCCATGGAAAAAGGTTTTGAGATTTGGTAGGAAAGGAAAACTAAGTCCACGCTTTATTAGACCGTATGAGATCACCGAGAGAGTAAGGCCAGTTGCCTATCGTTTAGCCTTACCATCTGAATTGGAAAAGATTCATGAGGTGTTATATGTATTTATGTTGAGCTGATACCGATCTGATCTTTCGCACGTGATTTCACCGACAGAGGTCGAGATTCGATCGGAAATGACTTATGGCGAAGAGTTGATTAAGATTTTGGCCCGAGAAGTCAAGCAATTGAGAAACAAAAGTATTGTCCTTGTGAAAGTTTTATGGCAAAGACATGGCGTTGACGAGGCTACATGGGAGACTGAGGAAAACATGAGAAATCAATACCCAAACCTTTTCACCGGTAAGATTTTCGAGGATGAAAATCCTCAGGGGGGAGAATTGTAACATCCTGAATTAGGGCCTAGTCAGGATAGTGGTTTCAAAACTGCAAATCTGAAGTAGAAATAATTATTTTATGATTCTAATGAGGTCTATGATCTGATTGCATGCTTGTGTTAAAGTTTCATGAAGAAATTCTATCGATAAAGTGTCCAATTTGATATTTAGGACTAAATTGCAAAGATTGCAAAATGTGAGTTCTAAAAGCTTTAGGCATGAAATTGCCATGGATTATTAATTAGAGGTTCTTAAATAGTAATTTGCCCAATTTCTATTTTTATGGACAAAAATGGGCATGAATAGGAAAATTTTGAAAAAAAAAAGCCTTAAAAGCATTTTGGTCATTTGGTTAATAAAAGAATAAAAAGGGAAAAATAAGTCAAAAATCTTGTCCATCTTCCTCCTAGTGTGCCAAAAATTTCAAGGAGCCATAGCTAGGGTTTTGTTCATCTTTTCAAGCTTGAAAGTAAGTCAATCTTAGCCCTATTTTTAATGTTCTTTATGTTTTTGAGATCTTTGAAACATGATCTAACTATTTATACCATTATTTTGAGCTAGGGTTCATGTTCAAAAACTTACCCATATGTGACATGCACTTGAAAGTAAGTTAATCCTAGCCCCGTTTTTAATGTTCTTTATGTTTTTGAGATCTTTGAAGCATGATCTAGCTATTTATACCATTATTTTGAGCTAGGGTTCATGTTAAAATACTTAACCATGTGTGACATGCAAGTATTTTGGTGTTTAACGGAGGAATGTGAAAGTTTGATGCATGATAAACATCTTTTACTAAGTGGTTTTTCATGAAAACACCTAAAAATGGCCTTTTTGTAAAAAAGTCAAAAATGAGTGGTAAGATGTATGATTTAATGAGAGATGTGGGCTGTTATGAGTATGTCATAGGTTCAGCTAGGCTTGAGTAACAAAGAAAATGAACCCATTTCATTTTACGAGCCTAGGGACTAATTTGTAAATATGTGAAAGTTTAGGGGCAAAATTATAATTGTTCCTAAATATAGTTTTTGGACTGATTTGAATAATGTGATGACTAAATGAGCTGAATTTGCTATTATAGATCAAGATAAACGAAGTCCGGACCTAGACCAAAGAAAGAACAAGATTTTGGACAAAATCGAATTAATTGTCCATATTTTGTACCGAGGTAAGTTCATATATAAATAATGCAATGTTGTATCATGTTTTAATACTTTATTAATGTATGAATTTCTATGTTTAATTGTTATGATGAGTGTATAAATGACATAATGGTCAATGAGAACGACTTTGTGAACAAGTTCGACAAAGATGTGACATCAAGAAAATCCCGTTTGAACCTTAGGAATAATTTAGGACACAATGTGACATGCCACTAGGAATTATGTGATTATGAGATCATGAGATCATGTGTATATGTGACTATGTGAATCTAGATGTTAGTCTTTTGAGTCCTACCGGTGGCTGGGTAGCCCGGCATGTGTTGCGAGTACCTGTCAGCTTGTGTGAGTAGCCCAAGTAGTTACATCCTAACTGTCAGCTTGTGTGAGTAGGCCCGTGATTAGCTCGAGAGCGAGTAATACATGATTTTGATATGAGGTAGTATGTGGCTACGTTTAAAGCACTATGTGCAAGTCTTCCGTGTATCCGATAGTATTCCGAGTGTTCAACGGGTAAACATGTGAGTTATTCGACAAGTAAGTCATTGATGAGAAAATATGACAATGTGTTACGAGTTGGTACAGGTATGTACGAAAAAATCTTATGAATGAGTTTGGTATATGATGAACTTTTGGTTAAGATTGAAAACATGTAAGTTATGTCTTCAAATTTGAGCTATGCCTATGAATTTATGATAACACATAAGTAAAGTATGTTATGTCAATGATATTTATATATATGATTATTGTTGCTATGTATTTGCATGTGAACTTACTAAGCTTTATGCTTACTCCCTTCTCTTTTTCATTTTCTTATAGTATCGCCAAGTCAGCTCAGAGATTGAAAGACATCAGAGGCTCGATTACATTATCAACTAGACATTGAGTATAGTTAGTCTCAACATTTGGAGTATGGCATGTATAGGGACTTGGTCTTTTTGTTATATGTCATATTGGTCTAGCCAAATGTGTTGGCTTATGGTAATATTTGATTCATTTTGTATATGTCCATGTGATATGGCTCAGATTGATTATTTGGGCTATAACCCTAATTAATTATGCATGCATGCAATGTATTATGCTTGACGTGAATTGCTAGTGGATGAGATCCGTGATTAATGACACATATGCTAAATAAATGAAGCATGGTTAATAAGTATGACAAAAACTATGGTATAATTGAGTAAATTGGAAGTAGGTTTAATAAGATGAATGAATATGAAATTAGTGTGGAATGCCATATGAAAGCATGATGGTTTGGATAGGAGTTATGTTGACATTACAAAGGCATGGGTTAATCTTGTTTATTAGTACTTGAGTGTCTAACTATACTATGTTTCATGCTATCAAAGTTGAATAAGTGAATTAGTATTTAAGGGTGGCAAGTGGCTTGAAAAATAGCCTCAAAGTAGTCTACACGGGTAGACACACGGGCATGTGCCTAGGCCATGTGTGACACACAGTTTGCCCCATGGGCGAATGATCCGGCCGTGTGTCCCTTGTACCTTACTAAATGCAAAACAGAATGCTCAGTTGTAAACACATAGGAAGAGACACAATCGTGTGAAGGACACGGCCGCAGAACATGGGTATGTGCCCAGGCCGTTTGAAGTCTGCACTAAATTTTTGGAATTTAATTCACCACATGGCCTAAGCACACTGGCGTGTGACTTGGTCGTGTGACACTAATTGCATTGATGACGTCATAAACAAAGAGTTACATGGACTGAGGACACGGACGTGTCCCAATCCACACAGGCGTGTGTGACCACACGGCCTACCCACACGGGCGTGTGACCCTACTTCATGAAAATTTTTCTAAATTTCCTAAAGTTTTCTAAAGTTCACGGTTTAGTCCTGAACCACTCTTGATGTATGTTTTGGGCCTCGTAAGCCCATATAAGAGACAACATACATATATATGAACGGATTTAATTTGAACAAAATTTTGTGACCTTTTTTTTGGATGTTTGTTTATGTTTAATATCCAGTAATGCCTCAAACCCTGTCCCTGCGTAGGATACGAGTAAGGGGTGTTACAAGAGGTCCATACCGGGATACTGAAATTCCTAATTGTGAACATTGTGGGAAAAAGTATTAGGGCGAGTGTTGGAAATTGACTCGAGGTTGTTTTCGTTGTGGATCTATAGAGTATTTTGTTAGAGATTGTCCGAAGAATGAAAATGCTACACCTGTTACTTCTCAGAGATTTGTGCCTGCTTCTAGAGGTCGTGGATTACGTCGAAATGGTTCATTTTCCAAGGGTGGTGCTAGAAAAGGAAGTAATATTGCTACTTAACAATCAGAAGCCAGAGTACTGGCTCGAGTATATGTTGTACGAACCCGTGAAGAGGGTGAAGCAAATGATATGGTGATAGGTATTTTTTTATTGCATTCGAAACCTGTTTATGCTTTAATAGATCCGAGATCTTCACATTCATATGCTAATACTAAATTAGTTGAATCGGGAAGTTTTAAATCTGAGATGTCTAGAGTATCAATAGTGGTGTCCAGTCTATTGGGGCAATCTGTGCTAGTGGACTAGGTATGTAGGAGATGTCCGCTAATGATACAAAACATAAATTTCTCTGTTGATTTGTTGATAATGCCATTTGGCAATTTTGATGTAATTTTGGAAATGGATTGACTTTTAGAGCACCGGGTGATTTTAGATTGTTGTAAAAAGAAGTTTATTGTTTGAAGTGAAAATGGGGATAAGGTTGAGGTAAATGGCATTCGAACCAGTGGGTCAGCCCGTATTATTTCAACGACTTATTCATTAGGGTTGTGCAACTTTTCTAGCTTATGTTATTAATTCAGATTCTGTTGAAAGTCAATGCAATAAAATTCAAACTTTTTGTGAGTTTCCTAATTTTTTTCCTGAATAATTACTGGGATCACCACCAGAACGAGAAGTTGAATTTGCGATTGAAGTATATCCTAGTATAGCTCTAGTGTCAATACCTCCATATTGTATGTCACTTACAGAGTTGAAAGAATTATAAGTGCAACTGCATGATTTCCTGGATCGTGGTTTTATCCGTCCCAGTACTTAGCTTTAAGGAGCTCCATTACTTTTTGTTAAAAAAAGAACGGTTCAATTCAACTTTGTATTGATTATCGGCAATTGAATCAGGTAACGATTAAGAATCGATATCCGTTACCCCGTATTGATGAGTTATTTGATCAGTTAAAATGAGCTTTTTTCTTTTCAATGATTGATTTGAGTTTGGGTTATTATCAGTTGAAAGTGAAAGAAAGTGATGTACCGAAGATGGCATTTCGTACACGGTATGGTCATTATGAATTTTTAGTAATGCCTTTTGGATTGACAAAGGCTCCGGCAATATTTATGGATCTTATGAATTGTATTTTTCAGCCGTATTTGGATCAGTTTGTGGCAGTTTTCATTGATGATATTTTGGTTTATTCGAAGTCTGAATCTAAACATGAGCAACATCATAGAATTGTTTTACAAATATTACAGGAGAAATAGTTATACTGGGAACTTAGCAAATGTGAATTCTGGTTATCAAATGTTGTATTTTTGGGACATGTCATTTCAGCAGATGGAATTAGGGTTGATCTGAAGAAGATTGAAGTAATTTTTCAGTGGAAAGCACCGAGAAATGTGTCAGAGGTTCGTAGTTTTCTTAGATTGGCTGGTTACTATCGAAAATTTGTAAATGGATTTTGAAAAATATCTTTGCCAATGATAAAGTTGTTGCAAAAGAATGTTCAGTTTGTTTGGGATGATCAATGTTAGGAAAGTTTTGAGAAACTGAAGAAAATGTTGATTGAAGCGCCAGTTTTAACATTATCTGAATCGGGAAAGGATTTTGTCATATATGGTGATGCTTCCTTGAGCGGTCTTGGTTGTGTATTGATGCAAGATGGAAAAGTAATTGCTTATGCATCTCGTCAATTGAAACCGCATGAATGCAATTATCTGACACATGATTTGGAGCTAGCTGCAGTGGTTTTTGCTCTAAAGTTATGGAGACATTACTTATATGGTGAGAAATATTATATTTATACTGATCATAAGAGTCTCAAATATCTTCTATCTCAAAAGGAGTTAAATTTAAGACAACATCGTTGGATAGAGCTCCTAAAAGACTATAATTGTATTATTGATTATCAATCTAGTAAAGCAAATGTTGTGGTTCATACGTTGAGTAGAAAACCAACAATTGAATTGTGAGTAATGTTTGCACAGCTCAGTATCAATAATGATGGAAGCTTATTGCCTGAATTGAGAATTAAACTAGTGATGTTTGATCGAATCAAGTCAGCATAGTCAAAAGATGACAAGTTAGTGAAGAAAAGAGAAATGGTTCAGAATGGCATGTTAGAGAATTTCAACTTCGATGAACATGATTGTTTGAGATATCGCAATTGGATTTGTGTACCAGATCTCCTAGAATTGACAGAGTTGATATTTCATGAAGCTCATGATAGTCCTTTTGCTTTGCATCCTAGAGGAACGAAAATGTATCGAAATTTGTGAGAATCATATTGGTGGCTTGGAATGAAAAGAGATGCGGCTGAATATATGGCTAAATGTTTGACTTTTCAACGAGTTAAGGCAAAGGATCAGGTTCCTTCTGGATTACTTCAGCTATTAATATTCCTTAATGGAAATGGGATTGTATCACGATGGATTTTGTAATGGGGTTACCATTGTTAGCAAGAAAAAAAATGCTATTTGGGTGATTGTTGATCGGTTTATGAAATCAGCTTATTTTATTGCAGTCAAAACTGATTGGTCACTTCAAAAACTTGTTGAGGTTTACATTCGGGAAATTGTGAGATTGCACGGTATCCCTATGTCGATAATTTTTTACCGAGACTCGCGGTTTAATTCAAGATTCTAGAGACAGTTACATGAATCTCTAGGTACACGACTCAACTTTAGCGCAGCTTTTCATCCACAAACTGATAGAAAATCTGAACAAGTTATTCAGATTTTAAAAGACATGCTTCATGCTTGTGTTATCGATTTTGAATTCGGTTGGCAACGTTATTTACCTTTAGCCGAATTTGTATATAATAATAGTTTCCAATGAGCATTCAAATGGCTCCATATGAAGCTTTATATGGTCGTAGATGTCGATCACCTATGTGTTGGATGGAATTCAATGAAAAAAAGATGATTGAGCCAAAGTTAATTCAAGAAATGTAGGACATTGTTAAGAAAATTCGAGATAGACTGAAAGTAGCTTTCGACAGACAGAAATCGTATGCGAACTTGAAACGTCAGAATATTGAGTATTCTGTTAGGGATAAAGTATTCCTTAAGGTTTCATCGTGGAAAAAAAATTTGAAATTTGGTTGAAAGTGAAAATTAAGTCCTCGTTTTATTGGACATATGAGATTACTGAAAGAGTGGGACCAGTTATGTATCGTTTCGCCTTGCCTCTGGAATTACAGAAAATTCATAATGTTTTTCATGTTTCGATGCTTAGAAGATATAGATCAGGCCCTTCCCATGTTATTTCAATAGAAGATATTGAAATTCGACCAGATTTGTCATATGAAGAAGAGCAGGTTGAGATATTAGCACCAGAGGTAAAAGAGTTACGTAATAAGCAAGTTCCGTTAGTAAAAGTGTTGTGGCGTAGTCATAGTGTTGAAGAAGCGACTTAAGAACTAGAAGAAACTATGAGATCTCAGTACCCCACCTCTTTTCAGAGAAATTTTAAAGACGAAATTTTTTAAATGAGGAGAATTGTAATGACCCGATAGTCACGGGTATCGAAAAGTGTATTTTTGAGTCTCCGTTTTCGTAAAACAGATTCGTAAATGTTTATTAAAAATATTTACGAAGTTAGTTGTATGGTTAATTAAATTTTGAATAGGTGAATTTGTTTAAATTAAGAGTAATTAGGTGTAAAGACTAGATTGCATATAGGGTAAAAGTTGAATTATAGAATAGATAAAAGTTAAGGGACTAAATAAGAATTTTGCCAAAAGTTGACAAATGGATGCTGATGGTGGTGACATGTGGTAAAATAAAATACATATATTAATAATAATTACTTGGTTACTTATAATTTAAGTAATATTATTTTTTATTATTCTACTATATTATACTATTATAATAAAATATAAAAAATTAAATAAAAGAAATAAAAAGAAAAAGAAAGAATAGAAGGTTGAAACGAAAACGGGACAGAAAAAGAAAGGAGAAAAAAAGAGAGGAGAAATTAAGGTTTCAGGGTTCCAAGCTTAATTGGTTAGTCAATTTAGCCCATTTTCTTGAAATTTTTATGTTTCTAGAATCCTAAAACTAAATACTATTTTATTTATATTGAAATTTTAGAAATTATTGAATATTTAGATGTTGTTCATGTTGAATAATTTGAGTAGTAGGGGTCAAGTTGATCGAATTTTAAGCTAGAATTGAGAAAATGATTGAATTGTAAAATAAATTATAATTTTTAAGTAATTGTAACAGTCCGGTTTAGACCCTAGTGGAATAGTAGTTTCGGGACCACAAATCTGAGTCAAAAAATATTTAAATATTATTTCCTGTGCTTATTATATGTGAATTAGTATGTGTAAAAATTTCGTACGAAAATTTGATTGTTTGTGTGCTCAATTTGTTAAAATGACCTAATCGCATAAAATGTAAAAGTTGCTTACTGCTTGTTAAATGGCCTATTTGCTATGTCTTATTAAATGTAAGGTTCTTATGTTGTGAATAGACCATTATTAATTTGAGTGGACTATTATAGGCATGAATTCAATGAGTTTTATGTTTTATCATTAAGGTTCATATGGTAATTAGCACATTATGCTATTATAATTAAAACAAAACATAATAATTAAGCCATTTTGTGTTCATCTTGCCAAAAATTCAAAGAAAAAGAAAGAAAATAGACTTTCTAGGGTCCGACCAAACAAATTGATGATTAAGGTATGGTTTTTTATCCGTTTTTGATAATTTCTACGTTTTTGTGATCGTTGCTTAGTGTTCTATCAAGCCCATTTTTGAATTTTTGAAATTTTTGATGATTTTGAGTTATGCCCTTGTTGATAATATGAGCTTTGTGAAGTTTGATGACAGTATATGAAAGATATGTTTTCGGTTAACATATATTGTCTTTGAATTTTTGATGAATTTGAGTAAAATGGGCTAAATTGTAAGATTTGTAAATTGAGGGACTAAAATGTGAAATAAATTAAACATATGGACTTGTATGAACATTAAGAAGATTTGGCTAGGCATGTGTGCAAATAAATTATGTGTATTTTGTAATTTTGTGAAATAGGGACTAAAGTGTTAAAATGTGAAAATGGTAGGTTAATTTGTAAAATGCACTAAATATGTGTTTTTGGGTTGATTTGAATGATTTGGTAAATAAAAGAGTTAAATTTGAATTTATATAGATCAAGAACTAAAGAAAACAAACTTAGATCGGGGAAAGTCAAAAGTCGTTGAGTAGCCGATTCCGTTTATCCGAATCCGTACGAGGTAAGTCTATATACAAGTAAATGTGTTTTGAATTGAACTACTATCGAATATATGCTATTGTACTATAATGAATGAATATATGAATTGAGAAAAATGGAACATCTGAGAAAGTATCGACAAAGTTTCGACATCCGAAAAGCCCCGTACGAACCCAAGGAATAGTTAGGATACATATGTCAAGACATAGGATCCGATATGTGTTTTCATGTAAGACCACGTCTGAGACGTTGGCATTGTAAGAGTTTTCTGATACGTTTGAATTGTATATCGTGTGAGAATGAAAAGCAAGAAAATGTACCTTGATGAATATATGATATAAGTATGAGTTACTATGAGAATGAGTTATGATATGTATATGGGAATTATGGTCAAATGAACTATAAGAGATATATGGTTAAGTGAATGCATTTTGCCTTAAATTTTATGAATGAATTGATGTTATTTGTTAAGTTTATTTGTATATCGCTTACTAAGCTTTTGAAAGCTTACTTTGGTGTGTTTACATTGTTTTATAGATATCAAAGCTACTGAGAGCTCGGGGATCATCGATGAACATCACCACACTATCAAACTTTATTTTGGTACATTTTGAAAGTGTAAATTCTGGAAGTATGGAATGTATAAGCTAGAAAGAGTTGATAATGTGTTGTGAAGTGAAGTGTATATATCTAGCCATGTGATTTGGCTTGGTTTTGGTTGTGTATATAAATGAGTTTTTGGTATGAATTATGTGATGCAATATTATCTATGCGAAGTGTTTTGCATGGTCAAGAGAGTTGCTCAATTTGGTAAGTTTTTGGAATGTGCCTAGTATAGAATTTGGTAAGGTTTTTGGCATGAGATTTAATTGTATGATTAGAGATTATGAAACCATATGTTTTGGTATGATTTTGGCTTGTGACTTGATATGATTGAGTATAGTTTATAAGCATGAATTTGGTTGATAATTATATGGAATGAATAATATATGTTTTGGTATTGAAATTGGCTAAAATTATAATGCAAATGTGCTTGGTTTGATGCTTGTAGGATTGACCCAAATGGGGTGGCAAATTGGCTTTTGAAATGGCCTATTTTTGTCCACACGGGCAGTGACACAGGCGTGTCTCTCAGCCGTGTGTGACACAAGGTCATGTTGCACTACCATGTGTCCCCTGGGGTACCCTACGATTTTAAGTCAGCCTTTAACACGGCCAAGGCACACAGGCGTGTGTCTCAGCTGTGTGCGATACATGGTCATATTGCAAGGCCGTGTGTCCCCTGGGGTACCCTACGATTTTAAATCAGTCTTGAACACGGCTAAGGCACACAGGCGTGTGGCTAGCCGTGTGCCCCAAGTCAGTATGTATTCCCTGTTTTGACACAGCCTAGACACATGGGCATGTCTAAAGCCGTGTGAGGTACACGGCCTATTCACACGAGCGTGTGACCTCTGTAACATTAAAAAAATGTTTATTTTTTGAAAAATTCTGTATGAGCTCGGTTTAGTCCTGACCCCTTTCTAAAGTATGTTTAAGGTCTCGATGACTTAAATAAGGGACATTATATTGATGTTTGACCTTTGATGTTATGATGTTTGTGAAATGAGTGTTTTATATTCTGATTTGTCTGGTAATGCCTTTAACCTTAGTCCAGCGATAGATACAGGTTAGGAGTGTTACATTTGGTTGGTATCAAAGCTACGGTTTAGTCGATTCTAGGAGTAATGTAGCGTATGTGAGTCTAGCTATACATGCCATATTTATGAACTGCGATAGTGTGATGAATCCTGACAATGAAAATATGTTTTTATATAGCAAATAGATCCTGAACGAGCCTTAGCTGACGATGTGGAGAGTAATGCGCCTGCTCTCGCGCAAGGGACAACTCCATCTGATTTTAGACCGAGAACGAGTAACCATGATGGAGAGGCTAGACAAGCCTTCTATCAAATGATGAATGATTGGTTTAGTCAGTACATTAGAACTAATCCGGTTTTACAACAACCTCCAACCTCAACTAATCCTCTGCAAGTCCCTACTATGTCACAAGCTAATCTGAATCAGTTGATTAAGCCTCCAGTTGATAAGATTAGAAAATATGGGGCCGAAGAGTTCCGAGCTACCACTAGTGATGATGCTGAGAGAGCCGAGTTCTGGTTAGAGAATACGATACGAGTGTTCGAAGAATTATCATTGACTCCAGACGAATGTTTAAATATGCCGTTTCACTTTTGAGAGATACGGCGTATCATTGGTGGAAAACACTAATCTGTGGTTCCGAGGGAACGAGTCACCTGTGATTTCTTCCAAGTTGAATTCTGAAAGAAATACATCAGTCAGAGATTTATCGACCAGAAATGTAAAGAGTTTCTTGAGCTTAAATAAGGTCGTATGTCTATTACAGAACATGAGCGATAATTTATAAGACTGAGTCAGTATGCTCGAGAATCTGTATCTACTGAGGCAATAATGTGCAAAAGATTTAAAGACAGTTTGAATGAGGATATCCGTTTGTTAGTTGGGATTCTTGATATCAAAGAATTTGTTGTGCTTGTTGAACGAGCATGTAAAGCTGAAGAGCTCGCGAAAGAGAAAAGAAAAGCTAATTCAGAAGCTAGAGAAGTGCGAAAGAGATCATCAAGCAAGTTATTTCAATCTGCATCAAAGAAGTTTCGAGATGATTATAGTTGCTCAAAGGCTAATGTGGGATATTCGAGTAGAGATCGTGCTAGATCGTATTCGAGTTTCAAAGCTCCAGCTATATCTGTTGCCAGTGTTGGAAATGTTCGATCTGATCACCCTGAGTGCAAACATTGTGGTAAAAGACATCCTGGCAATTGTAGACTGTATGATCGAGCTTGCTTCAAATGTGGATCATTAGACCATTTTATCCGTGATTGCCCCGAATCTATCGAGCAAGAGATTGTGCAAAATTCGAGGCCAAGTGGCAATGCATCTTGTGGTAAACCTCCCAGAAATATGAGAAATGTGAGTGGCAGACAGAGGGGAACAAAAAAAACTACTATTAGATCCAAGGCTCGTGCACCTGCTAGAGCCTATGCCATTCAAGCTCGTGAGGAAGCTTCGTCTCCAGATCTGATTACGGGTACTTTCACACTTTATGATACTTCTGTGATTGCTTTGATAGATCCTAGATCAACACATTCTTATATATGCATGAATTTAGTAAATAGTAAGACTTTTCCTGTAGAGTCTACTGAATTCGTAATTAAAGTATCGAACCCCCTAGGCATATGTGTTTTGGTTGATAAGGTTTGCAAGAATTGTCTGTTAATGTTTCGAGATATTTGTTTTTGGGCCGATCTGATGTTATTACCTATTGATGAGTTTGATATAATTCTGGGTATGGATTAGTTAACTTTGCATGATGTTGTTGTGAATTGCAAATGGAAAACTATTGATTTGAGATGCAAAAATGATGAAATAGTTCGAATTGAATCCAGTGATTTAAATGGGTTACCAGCTGTGATTTCGTCAATAAAAGCTCTGAGTATTGTGAGAAAAGGTTTTGAAGCCTATTTTTCCTATGTGATTGATTCAAAAATTTCATAAAAGAAAGTTAAATCAGTGCCTATTGTCTGTGAATTTCCTAATGTGTTTCCTGAAGAACTTTCGGGATTACCTCCGATACGAGAAGTTGAATTTGGCATTGAGTTAGTACTGGGAACTACTCTGATTTCGATAGCTCCATATAGAATGGCTCTGATCGAATTAAAAGAATTAAAGTCTCAGTTGCAAGAGTTGACTGATAGAAGGCTTGCTAGATCGAGTTTTTCACCTTGGGGTGCTCCAGTTCTGTTTGTGCAAAAGAAAGATGGTACGATGAGAATGTGCATAGATTATTGTCAGATGAACAAGGTGACTATCAAGAATAAATACCCTTTGCCCTGAATTGATGATTTGTTTGATCAATTGAAAGGAGCTATTGTATTTTCGAAGATAGATTTGAGATCAGGCTATTATCAGTTGCGAGTGAAAGACTCAGACATTCCAAAAACTGCATTCAAAACGAGGTATGGCCACTATAAATCCTTCGTTATGCCTTTCGGATTAACAAATGCATCTTCTATCTTTATGGATTTGATGAACAGAATTTTCAGACCGTATTTAGATTGATTTGTTGTTGTATTCATTGATGACAAATTGATTTATTCACGTGATGAAACCGAGAATGCTGAACATCTGAGAATAGTGCTACGGACTTTGCGTGATAAGAAATTATATGCGAAGTTTAGCAAATGTGAATTCTAGTTACGAGAAGTTAGTTTTCTGGGCCATATTGTATCAGCCTCAGGTATCCAAGTTGATCCGAGCAAAGTTTTAGCTATTTTGGATTGGAAGCCTCCGAGAAATGTCACTGAAGTCCGCAGTTTTTTGGAACTTGCTGGTTATTATAGAAGGTTCGTAAAAGGCTTTTCGATGATTGCAACTCCATTAACAAAACTGCTTCAGAAAGATATGAAGTTTGAATGGTCCGAAAAGTGTCAGAAAAGCTTTGATCAATTGAAAGCCCTATTGACTGAAGCTCTAGTGTTAGTACAACACGAATTGGGTAAAGAATTTGTAATTTATAGAGATGCTTTATTGAACGGTCTGAGATGTGTTTTGATGCAGGAAGATAAAGTCATTGCTTATGCTTCGAGATAGTTAAAGTCACATGAAAAGAACTATCTGACGCACGACCTTAAGTTAGCCGTGATTGTATTTGCTTTAAAAATTTGGCATCACTATCTGTTTGGTGAGAAATGTTGCGTATATTCTAATCATAAGAGTTTGAAATATCTTATGACTCAGAAAGATCTAAATCTACGACAAAGAATATGGTTAGAATTGCTAAAAGACTATGAGCTTGTGATTGATTATCATCCGAGAAAAGCAAATGTTGTGGCTGATGCTTTGAGTTGGAAATCACTGTTTGCTCTGCGTGCGATAAATGCTCATTTGGTTGTGTCTGATGATAGTTCGATTTTAGCTGAATTAAAAGCAAGATTGTTATTCATTCAACAAATTATTGATGGTCAAAAAGTTGATAATGAGATAATAGCAAAACGAGCTCAATGTAATTTAAATTCTGATCTAGAATTCAGAATTGATAAAGATGATTGTCTGAGATTTCGAGATTGAATTTGTGTTCCGAGAAATTCAGAGTTAATTAAGATGATTTTGAATGAAGCTCACAACAGTAGTTTATCTGTTCATTCGGGTAGTACAAAAATGTATAATGATCTGAAACAACTTTATTGGTGGCATGGTATGAAGTGTGATATCTTTGAATTTGTTACGAAATGCTTAAATTGTAAGCAAGTTAAAGCTGAACATCAAGTGTCATCCGGTTTGTTACAACCAATTATGCTTCCGGAATGGAAATGGAATAGAGTGACAATGGACTTTGTTTCGGGATTTCTTCTATCTCCACGACAGAAAGATGCTATATGGGCTGTAGTTGACCGATTGATGAAATCAGCTCATTTTATTCCGGTACGATCCAATTACTCACTTGATAAGTTAGCCAAGTTATACATTTCCGATATTGTGAGGCTGCATGGTGTGCCATTGTCTATTGTATCAGATAGAGATCCGAGATTCACTTCGCGATTTTGGAAGAAACTATAAGAGGAATTAGGTACGAAATTGCACTTCAATACTGCTTTTCACCCGTAAATGGATGGTCAATCCAAGCGGATTATTCAAGTTCTCAAGGATATGTAGAGATGTTGCGTTCTTGAGTTTGAAGGTACGTGGGAACAGTATTTACCTTTGATTAAATTCACTTATAACAATAGTTTTCAATCGAGCATTAAAATGGCACCGTACGAAGCCTTATATAGTCGCAAATTCCATACACCTTTGTATTGGACTGAGCTCAACGAGAATAAGATTCATTGGGTTGATTTGATAACCGAGACTAAATAGAAAGTAAAAGTGATCCGAGATAGTCTGAAAGCAGCTTCCGATCGACAAAAATCTTATGTAGATTTGAAATGAAAAGACATTGAATTTGAGACCGGCGACAAAGTGTTTTTAAAAGTATCCCCGTGGAAGAAAGTACTTCGGTTCGGTAGAAAAGGCAAATTGAGCGTATCGGGCCAGTTGCTTATCGTTTGTTATTGCCACCTGAACTAGAAAAGATATACAATGTATTTCACGTATCGATGCTTCGACGATATAGATCCAATCCTTCGCATGTAATTCCTTCGTCTGAGATTGAGATTCACTCCGATATGACTTACGAAGAAGAACGATTCGTATTTTAACTCGCAAGTTAAAGAACTGCGAAATAAGAAGATTTCGTTAGTAAAAGTATTTTGGCATCAACACGGTGTTGAAAAGGCTACATGGGAGCCTAGAGATGCTATGAGACAGCAATATCCGAATCTTTTCAATGGTAAGATTTTCAGGGACGAAAATCCCTAGGGGGAGAATTGTAACAGTCCGGATTAGACCCTAATTGGAATTGTAGTTTCGGGACCACAAATCTGGGTCAAAAAAATATTTAAATATTATTTTCTGTGTTTATTATATGTGAATTAGTATGTGTAAAAATTTCGTACGAAAATTTGATTGTTTGTGTGCTCAATTTGTTAAAAGGACCTAAACGCATAAAATGTAAAAGTTGCCTACTGCTTGTTAAAGTGCCTATTTGCTATGTCTTATTAAATGTGAGGTCCTTATGTTGTGAATGGACCATTATTAATTTGAGTGGACTATTATGGGCTTGAATTAAATGAGTTTTATGTTATATCATTAAGGTTAATATGGTAATTAGCACATTATGTAATATAATTAAAACAAAACATAATAATTAGGCAATTTTATATTCATCTTGCCAAAAATTCAAAGAAAATAGACTTTCTAGGGTTCGGCCAAACAAATTGATGATTAAGGTATGGTTTTTGATATGTTTTTGATAATTTCTACGTTTTTGTGATCCTTGCTTAGTGTTCTATCAAGCCCATTTTTTGAATTTTTGAAATTTTTGATGATTTTGAGTTATGTCATTGTTGATAATATGAGCTTTGTGAATTTTGATGATAGTATATGAAAGATATGTTTTGGGTTAACATATATTGTCTTTGAATTTTTGATGAATTTGAGTAAAATGGGATAAATTATAAGATTTGTAAATTGAGGGACTAAAATGTAAAATAAATGAAACTTACGGACTTGTATGAACATTATGAAGATTCGGCCAAGCATGTGTGCAAAGAAATTATGTGTATTTTGTGATTTTGTTAAATAGGGACTAAAGTGTTAAAATGTGAAAATGTTAGGGTTAATTTGTAAAAAGCCCTAAATATGTGTTTTTGGATTGGTTTGAATGATTTGGTAAATAAAAGATTTAAATTTGAATTTATATAGATTAAGAACTGAAGAAAACGGAATTAGATCGGGGAAAGTCAAAAGTCGTTGAGTAGCCGATTTCGTCTATCTAAATTCGTACGAGGTAAGTCTATATATAAGTAAATGTGTTTTGAATTGAACTACTATCGAATATATGCTATTGTATTATGATGAATGAATATATGAATTGAGAAAAATAGGACATCTGAGAAAGTATCGACAAAGTTCCGACGTCCAAAAAGCCCCATACGAACCCTAGGAATAGTTAGGATACATATGTCATGACATAGGATCCGATATGTGTTTTCGTGTAAGACCATGCCTGGGACATTGGCATCGACTTATGATTTACGTGTAAGACCCTGTCTGGGACAGTGGCATCGATATTTGATTACATGTAATACCACGTCTGGGACGCTGGCATTGTACGAGCTTTTCGAGCTATCTGCGTATCCTTATGATTCCGAACGGTTCAACGAGCATTCCAAGAAAATAGATGACTATGTGAATTTGTATCTGATTCAGGTACGTTTGAATTGTATATCATGTGTGAGAATGAAAAGAAAGAAAATGTACCTTGATGAATATCTGATATAAGTATGAGTTACTATGAAAATGAGTTATGATATGTATATGTGAATTATGTTCAAATGAACTATAAGTGATATATGGTTAAGTGAATGCATTTTGCCTTTAATTTTATGAATGAATTGATGTTATTTGTTAAGTTTATTTATATATGGCTTACTAAGCTTTTGAAAGCTTACTTTGTGTGTGTTTGCATTGTTTTATAGATATCAAAGCTACTAAGAGCTCGGGGATCGTCGATGAACATCACCACACTATCAAACTTTATTTTGATGCATTTTGAAAGTGTAAATTCGGGAAGTATGGCATGTATAGGCTAGAAAGAGTTGATTATGTGTTGTGAAGTGTATATATCTAGCCATGTGATTTGGCTTGATTTTGGTTGTGTATATAAATGAGTTTTTGGTATGAATTATGTGATGCAATATTATCTATACAAAGTGTTTTGGATGGTCAAGAGAGTTGGTCAATTTGGTAAGTTTTTGGAATGTGCCTAGTATGGAATTTGGTAAGGTTTTGGCATGAAATTTAATTGTATGATTAGAGATTATGAAACCATATGTTTTGGTATGATTTTGGCTTGTGACTTCATATGATTGAGTATAGTTTATAAGCATGAATTTGGTTGATAATTATATGGCATGAATAATTTATTTTTTAGCATTGAAATTGGCTGAAATTATAGTGCAAATGTGCTTGGTTTGATGCTTGTAGGATTGACCCAAATGGGGTGGCAAATTGGCTTTTCAAATGGCCTATTTTTGTCCACACGGGCAGTGACACAGGCGTGTGTCTCAGCCGTGTGTGACACACGGTCATGTTGCACTACCATGTGTCCCCTGGGGTACCCTATGATTTTAAGTCAGCCTTGAACACGGCCAAGGCACACGGGCATGTGGCTAGCCGTGTGACCCAAGTCAGTTTTGACCACAGCCAAGGCACAGGGGCATGTCTTGTGGCCGTGTGATTAAGTCAGTATGTATGCCCTGTTCTGACACGGCCTAGACACATGGGCGTGTCTAAAGTCGTGTGAGGCATACGGCCTGTTCACACGTGCATGTGACCTCTGTAACTTTGAGAAAAATGTTTAATTTTTGAAAAATTCTATATGAGCTCTGTTTAGTCCCAACCCCCTTTCTAAAGTATGTTTAAGGTCTCATTGACTTAAATAAAGGACATTGTATTGATGTTTGACCTTTGATGTTATGATGGTTGTGAAATGAATGTTTTATGTTCTGCTTTGTCCGGTAACGCCTTTAACCTTAGTCCGGCGTAGAATACGGGTTAGGGGTGTTACAATAATAAGAACTAAATTGAGAAAATTTTGGAATTTAGGGTTTTATGGTGAAATTAAAGAGTTAAATCTAGTTTAAAGTGGGAATTGAATGAAAATATGGAATAAATTGTGAATAAAATAAAGGTAGTCGTGGCTAGAACTAAATTGGAATTTGGGTAAATATCGAATATAAATTGAAATATTCAATGTGAAATTGTGTTGTATTGATTATTTTTAATTGTTTAAATTTCCGCAACGAATGTTGTGCCGGAAACTTTGGCTAAGAAAGGAAAGGAGAAAGTCGACGAGTAGCTAGAAATTCTGGTTTGTATTTCTATAATCCGAATCTAATAATTAATTGTTGCATTTTAATTTAATATTTATGGTAAGTGATTGAGTTGAATAAATAGCATTTTGATATTGAATTGGATTTATATGAAATAGTGAATATTGTGAAATGTGGATATTGAATATTGATTGTTGTAGAATTGTAGAATTGAAACCCTATTAACTGTATCGGGCTGAGTCAGATATAGATGGCATGCCATAGGATTGGAAGAGTTCAGGGATACTTCGACTCCGAGTCGATGAGACAATGGGTGTCAAATTATTACTTTCGATAAATTGATAAGGTACTGGGTACCAATTAACTTCGGCCTGGCCGATGAGACACTGGGTGTCAACTTATTGTTTCGAAGTATACGATGAGGCACTGGGTGCCAAATTGCTGTGTTTTGGTAGGATCTGTGAATTCGTCCAAGTCTGAGTCATGTTAATAGGGATAAGTGAGTGAGATGATATTACGAAAATGGAAAGTATTAAATGTGAAATGCAAATGACCTACATGGATAAGTGAATTGTATTGTGAAAAGCTATTTGGGATAGCAGTTGATCAGAATTGAATGTGTTACAAATGAATTATGTATTAATTGGTTGATTACAAAACTATAGTTATTATATGTCTTAATATGAATGTTATATTAATTTGGACTTTTAAAGCATTCGAATTATAGAAATACCACTGAGTTTATACTCAGCATACAGCTTGTTTTTCGTGTACAGGTTAGGTTAAAATTGGATCATTGAATCAGCATCCACAACAATCCCGGACTCAAAACGTGGTGATATATGTTTATTTTTGGTAATGACATGTACTTAGGATGTTATGCACGTCATTTTGGAAAGTATATGTAAATGGTATTGTAAAATAGTGTTGGTTGTTGTTAAACAAATTTATGTGATACGTTAAGTGTTAATGCAGAATGTTTAAATTAATGTATAAATGAGTATGAAATAGGCAAAATTTGGGTTAAATTAGCATCATTTTAGAATTTGATTGAATGGAATAATTGTTGAATTGTTTTCATAAAATATGTGAAGTACCTATGAGAGTACATTGGTTAGGTCATTAGGTTGATTATTTTGAGATGTTTTTGAGGTATTTAATTGTGTTTTGATGTGGTTGAACTATTGGAATTTGAGTTACTTGTTGTTCAAGGTTGCAGGGAATGGTAAACTTGATGTTTAAGGTTCAATTTGAGTCTACATTGCCTGGCACACGAGCTTGTGACCGGACCATGTGAGACACACGGCTAAAACATAGATGTGTGGTTTGGCCGTGTGTCCCCTGCAACTTTAAAATCTCAAAACAGAATGCCCAGAAAATTTCACACGGGCAGAGACATGGGCGCGTGTCTCAGCTATGTGAGGCACACGGCCTAGCACAGGGGTGTGTGGCTGGCCGTGTGGCCTAAGTCAGAGAGTTACACATGGTCAGACACGGCCTAAGGCACAGGCATGTTCAGGGTCACACGGGCATGTCCCCTGCACTTGGGAAATTTTTTTTCAATTTTACTAAAAATTTCCAAAGAACCCGAATTAGTCTCGATTTGTTCCTAATTTATATTTTGGGCCTCGTGGGCCCATAAAATGGATGATATGATTAATTTATGAAGTGTATGTTAAATGATAATGGAAATGTTCGTATTTGATCTGAAAAGTTTGATAATGCTCCGTAACCCTATTCCGACGAAGGATAAGGGTTAGGGAGTGTTACAGAAAAAGAATGATCTATTCTTCCTTTTGTCACTTTCCCAATTTACCTTGTTAGATGTTGCCATCCCCTATAACATCTGAGTGGTTTGATTATTATGAAAGCCTTGAAGTCTATTATCCTGCAAAATAATTTCTTACCTATATATCTCTTTATTCCATGGCATGCCATTTGCCTTTCAGCCATTAAAACATGCTTCCTTGTATCTTCAAGTGTAAATAATCTTTATAGATTAAATCAACTAGTGTTTATTGTATTTTGACCATGGTTTGTAACTTTTACAACTCAAATTGCATGTGTAATAACTATAAGCTTCATGACCATTAAGTGTTAATATGCAAACATAACTTAATTTCATTCAAATGCATTCATAGCATCCCTTAATTGAGCCCTCGAGGCCCTAAGAATACAATAGAATCAATCTGGGACTAAATCGAAAACATTTGGAAAGTTTATGAAAAAATTTAAAAATTTGGACCACAAGGGTCACAAGCTGAGACACACGCACTTGTCTCAGGCTGTGTAACAATCAAAATAGGGACACACGGTTATGTCCTAGCCCATTTATGTGCCCGTATAACTCTCTGACTTGGGCCATACGCCCGTGTGCCAAGCCGTGTGTTAGGCCATGTAACTGCCTGACTTGTAACCCTTTAAAACCTATGGGGGACACACAGTCGTGTCACATGGCTGTGTGTCACACACAGCTAAGGCACACGCTCGTGTTTTGGGCCGTGTGGACAAGAAAATGGCCAAAATCAAGCCATTCCTTTCACCCTTCTCAAGCATAAGCCTAAGTACACTTGCACAAATGACCAAGGCTTCAAAACATGTTTAAAACCTGCATAAAATGACCCATACAATAAGATAATAATCCATACAACCAATATGCCATATAGGCACCTTAAACATATACATTAAACATACCTAAACATGAGCATTCTTAACCATTCATTGATTAACTTATTTCCAACCACACCATTCTAAATTCAATACCATACCTTAGTTACACTATAATCAATTCATAGCATACTAATTTGGTCATCTTAACATGCATCACATAGACACTTAATACATATTCTTAAGATATCAAAAGTACCAAAAAGGTGTCATCCAAACAACTTACACAACCAAGTTCATACTTAACTTTTTACATATCCAAAACATGAATACCAACATTCAAACCTATTACATGCCAGATAATCTTAAATAAACGTTCCAAAAACTATTGAATTAAGCTAGATAATGTGACTTGAGTGCTGATTCGTCCAACCTTCCAAGTATTTATAGAATCAAAGGTTAAAACCAGTAAACTCAATAAAGCTTAGTAAGTTCGACATATTAAACGATAAATCTTATCGAAGTAAGTTTAAAAATTCAAAAGTAATAACAACCATGAAAGTTTCCTGTCATCTACAATCCCAATTGGTAAATTATAAACGATAAATTCAAAGCTCAAATATATATAGATTTCATCAAAATTACTCAACAAGTTACCTTACCGAGATTTTCAATCTAAAAAATGACTTACGGACAAGAGTACATCGTCAGATCAACCAAAACACACCAGATGCTCACACGAGGCAATCCCTCCAAAACACACCTATGCCCATAAGAGCTAGTCCAACCGAAACACACCAAATAGAAAGTATAACACGAAAGTTCGCAAAAAATGTTGAACCTCAATTTACTTGGGTAATATGAAAATATAACCCTCCAATACCATCTCTATTCCAATCCCCCGTAACTCACCAAATCACAATTGTACTCTATCCTGCGTTCAATCCAAACTAAACATCAAAATCAATAATATATCTCAAATAACCATTCATTATCAACAATAAATATATATATATATATATATCCACTCAAAAATTCATACAGATGTTAAATTCTAAACCGTACAAACTTACCTGGACTGAATTGTAGTAATTGTAAAAGTTTAAGGACTATTCTACTATTTTTTACTTTTCCAGAGTATCTACGGGATCTTGATCTAAAATGTAAAATTATTCAATTATTAGCATACATTTTATATTCCAATCCATTTTTCAATTGATTCCCTTTTATTTTCTAAATTTACACAATTACCACAAACTTTTACAATTTTGCAATTTAGTGCCTTAATCTCAAATTCATCAAATTAACTATTTTTCTCAAGTCAATATTTCATCCAAAAACACTAAGCCTTTAAAAAGACCCCAATGAACCTTAAATTTACTTCCAAACCCTATAATTTTGTCATTTTCACAATTTAATCCTAAAAATCAAAATCTAAAAAAAAATCACTTTACAAAATCATCAAACAAAATAATCAAAGGTTCAAATACATGGTATTCAACAAAAATATTCAATATTCATCAATGAAAACTTCCAAAATTTTTAACAGAATAAAAAACAAAGGTACGAGCTAGCCGGACCTAGTTGCAACGATCTTAAAAACATAAAAATTATAAGAAACAGAATTAAAATGGACTTACATGCAAAGAAATAAGCAAAACAAAGTTTTTCCACTCCTAGCTATGGCTTTCGGCCATTTAAAGAAAAAAATTAAATTGATTTTTGCTTATTCAATCATTAATTTTGTTTAATTTTAATTAAACTTTCATTAATTTACAAATTTGCCATCCATTTTACATTATATTATTATTTTCCATTAATATGCCGTCCAACACTAACAATTAGGGAATAATTATTATATTCGTCCCTCTTCATGTAATTAATAAGCTATTTAGCCATTTAATTAAACTGGTTACTAACCTTCGCATCTTTTTTAGTTTAGTCCTTTTTCCTAAACTCACTATCTAAACATTCAAATTTCATAACTAAATTTTAATACGACTCAAATGACTCTATAAATATTCTAAAAAAATATTTACAAGTCGATTCGATGGAAATTTGTGGCCCTCAAACCACTGTTCCGTCACCACTAAAAATCAGGCTTTTTTAGGAAACCCTTGATATTTGTTGCAGGAAGTAAGACTAGTTCAAGGTCAAGAAATCGAGATAAGGCATGTGGCTACTACAAAAAAGAAAGGCCACATTAAGGCAAATTGTTACAAACTGCAAAATAAGAATATGAGGGATGCTGAGAGCAACGAGGATGAAGTAGATAATACTAATACGACCAAAGACAATGGAGATGATTTGTTATTGGTGTCTACGATCAAGAGGTCTAAGTTTACATTTGAGGGGATCCTGGATTTGAGGTATTCTTTCCACACGTGTCCTAATAGGGATTGGTTCTCTACATATAGTTTAGTTGAAGGAGGAGTTGTGTGTATAAGGAATGAATCACTCTGTAAACTAATCAATATTGGTACCGTTCAGATCAGGATGCATGACGAAATTATAAGACACTGTCAGATTCAAGCATCGTTATCGAGAAAATCCTCATCTCTTTGAGTATGTTGGACTTGAAAAAGTGTAGAATCATTATCGAGTCAAGTGACATTAAGGTATCCCGTGGAGCTCTCCTTTGATGAGAGGTCAAAAGACTAACAGTTTATATGTTCTTTAAGGTTCAACCATGACTGGAGTAGCAGCAATTTCTTCGACAATTACAGAGTCAGAGCTAACTTAACGTCAGTCAAAGAAATTTGACTATTCAGGTTAGGTAGTGGATTTGCAATTAAGAGTTTTTCAATTTTTAAGTCCAAATGTCGGTTTGGACTTGGTGAGTATCCTGCAAAGGTTTAAATAGGCTTGTGATGGGCTCATAAAAGGAGGTATGAGTCAAGGTAGAGATTTGTGGAGTGTGCCTTGTATTTACAAGCTGACATCTCGACGAGAAAGAGCTGACGTCATAGCGAGACGACCACGACGTCCGAAGAGAAGATTGGCCACTTTTCAATGACGCGAAGAATGGTGTCCCAACGAAGTGCATGCGACGTGGCAACGTGTTCACCAATGATGCTATCTCGACCGCATCATGTTTCGATACACCTCGACGACATCAAAATTGGCCCAAGCATGAGGGGCCCAAGTGCAAAATGAAGTTTTTAATTTTAGTTTGTTAATTTGGTTGCTGGAAAATAAGGACTTTGATTCATTTACTTTAGTTACTTTAGTAATTTTAGTTTGTGTCTTTAATTATGTCATAGTTTGAATATCATTAGTATGAGTCTTTAATTATGTCATAGTATGAACATCATTAATATGTGTTTTGCATTTAATAAAGTCATGTATTATGTAACTCTCATGTTAGTTAAAGTTTGCATCATTAAATTAAGTCACGCAATAAGTAACTCATTTGTTCATTTAGTTTACATCTTAAACCATGCATTTAAGCATCTTAGTTGTTAAATATGTTTGAATTTGTTTATATAAGTATGTTATTTAATTTGGCTGTTACTTTTTACTCATAGATTAAAGTGTGTTTATTTTCATTTTAAATAAGGTTATTTGAACTGCATGTTCATTAATAAATTTGTGTATGTGTGTTTATAGTGTGATGATTCTTATGAGTTATAGTGTGCTGATTCTTATGAGTGTCTTTAATGCTTAATTATCTACCTTATAGGTGACTATTCATATGGCTAATTGACTTTTCAAGTTTGGACATTTTTCAAGCCTTCAAAGATTATCA
Organism: Gossypium hirsutum; assembly: GCF_007990345.1. NCBI lineage: Eukaryota > Viridiplantae > Streptophyta > Magnoliopsida > Malvales > Malvaceae > Gossypium > Gossypium hirsutum. Next base: position 103,940,774 of record NC_053426.1, read on the forward strand.
TGGTGGTTGTTCAAATGGTCCAAGAGTGTCTCTTCAAATCTGTTCAGTTTTAAAACATTCAAAGCTAGTTAAAGAGCCAATTAAAGAGATGAATGCATAAGTCTTTTGACATTCAGTTTAAGGGAGATGAAGGGACACCAAACAACACATTAAGGGTTCATTAAGTCATCAATAAAGTGAAGAGACATGACTTTTCATCTACATCAGAATCAAGTGAAGAGACATAACTATTGGCTTCCCTACATGAGTTTAAAACGAAATTAATGTTTGTAATAACCTTAGTTAATTACTAAAGATAAAAGGTCTCACATAGGCATTTGAATAGTCATAACAATGCCTATAAATATTTTGTAAGAAAACATTGTTTTGGAGACAACTTTTGCTCAATTTATGAATTATTTGATACTTGTAAGATTTCAAATCTCCTTGTTTCTCTCTAGGATTGATCTGACTTATCAAGCTAAGTCTTGTGGCATCATTTCCATCTTTTTTTTATCGAAATTATCACTTCGAAGTGTGGCGTTCAACATACCTCTGGTTCCTATCTAGCTAGATAGTAGGTCAAGGTTTCTTTGCTATATTCCCAACCATTTTTACCTAAGAGCTGTTTAAGACTCGGGTTAACAATTTCCTTTATTGTTGGTTATATATTAGCTCTTAGTCGATCCTCATCCATCTTTGTTACCTTTTTTTGAACCTATTTCTCAACCTCTTCCAATTTATTTCGAAAACAATCCAAGCCTTACTTAATTTCATGATCGGGCAATCTAAACGACTCGAATCAACATCGAGCCGAGTTCGTATCACAATTCAACCGAGTTTTCTTCTCCTAGTTAAATTCTGCTATTATTTCCCAATTAAACTTTGATTAGTCTAGGTTATTTTTTTCATATTTAATCTACAAATTTAGCCATTAAAAGGGGTTGTTGTAACCTAGAATAATAATCTTCATTATTCTTGAGATTGAGAGAATTTTGTGAGTTTTCTGAAATTTCGGGTTTTAGACAAAGCCATTTTTTTCTTTAGAGATTTAGGGTTATTTATTAGGATTATCTTCATCTTGTACTTATTCGGTTTTTGCTCATTTAGTGAAGTCCCCTTTGCCTGTGGTTTTTTGTCCTCTTCTTTGGAGAAATGTTTCCACGTAAATATTTGTGTGTTTGATCTTCTCTACTTTTACTTTTATTTTCTCATTGCATATATGAGTCAATCCTCCACATTATGGAAAACATTAATACATGATTAATTGTCTTTAGTTGCTTACTTTCAAAATTCATGAGATTAAATTATTATATATTTTTAGAAGGACCAATTTGCTCATTATCGAAATTGAGAGGGGACAAAGAGGTCTTTTGCCAAATGTTTTATATAAAAAAGTTTTTATTGCGTTTGGTTCGCCAAATGTAATATAACAACCCGCAATATAACATTCTGCAATGAGATTAGGGTGTTTGGATTGCCAACATTCCAGCCATCCCGTAATTTTACAATATAGAATAGTGACAAGATGTAGCAAAATAATGTGTAATCTTATTACGACCCATTCCTTAGGTTATCTTAGATTACAGGCGTAATATTAAATTTTGGACCAATTTTCCCTTTGTTTTTACTATTTTTATCAATTTAATTTTTTAAAATAAAGTTTAAGACTAATTTAAAACAATTTTTTTCCTTAATAGTGAACTAATAGATGTCATACATTATAATAATTATCATATTCTATTAGTAATTTTCTATTAATATATTAATTATGGTTGTAATCATAATTATGGTTGGTGTTGCTATCACTTTTAATGAATTATTATAATTATGATTTATAAATTTATTTCAACATCATATATTTACTTATTAGTATATAAATTGTATCAAAAAGTAAAAATTGCAATAATTTATCATAGTTTTGTGGAAATTGAGACTAAACAATATTAAAGGAACTACACTTGTTAAATAAAACCAAATTCTATAATAAAGACAATGGGGTAAAATGTTCTTTTAGGCAATCTTATATTTCGTCGACCAAACACCTAAATCTTAGGTTACAGCCAAATAAATCAAACAAAGTAATCTTACAATTCACTCGTAATCTTACATCCCCAATCCTATTACGGAGTGTAATATAATATTCAAGTGTGTATTGTTGGTCATAGATGCAATTCATTTGCTTTTGGTTTAGCAGTAGGAATTTTAACTTCATGGTGTTAAGAATAAGCTGCTTGTAGTTGCATTTGAAACACGTTTAACCTGCATTTAGGGGTGAAGTTAGAAAATTACTTTAACAGGATTAGAGATAAATCATAAATTTTTTTAAGATCAAAATGCAAATTTACTAATATACTAATTTATAAACTTTTGAATGTTAAAGGCGCTACAAGGCAATTTTATTATTTTTGGGGCTAAGGGTAGCCCCTACCCCTAATCTACGCCCTTGCCTTTAGTCAATCTCTTTGATTGTTTAAGGGATGGAGAATCAAAATGGATTGGCTGCAATCAAATAATCTGTCAAAGTAGTGTTCGTAGACCATAGATTGAGGGAAATGACTGCAAAAGAATATGATAATTAATTTGATAAAAAAATTCTTCTTATACAAACATAGATTGATCAGTTTCCATAACACAAGTGTTTCATTTGTCATGCTTACTGATTATCATGCTCATTCTCCCTTTTGGGGTTGTAATAATTTTCTTTAATTTCCTCTCTTTTTTTAATTTTCGCCCAATTTTATAATTTTCTTCTCTTGTAGGATGCTTCTGTCAACATTGGTTAACTATTTGAGAAGGTGAAGCAGCTCAATTGCAAATCTTAAAACAAAACATTGTAAAGTGGATTAAAACATGAAACGATAATTTGAAACACTAAAAATGGTTTAGCATGTTTTTCAAAAGATGAATTTATAACTTTAAGATATGATAAAGTATTAATTTCTCTATGAAAGTAAACAAATAATCATTTAGAGCTGATCATTAAATGGGGAGGACCAGAAAGGCAATAGTAACCTGGTGTGAGTTATGCCTCACATTTTTGGACCAAACAATGTGTGATATTTCTACAATGAACTGTTCTTCATCCCCCTCGTCCTGACGAGAAGAGAGCTTTTATTTCGACAACGCGATGCCCCCTCATCCTAACAATGTGGCAACATGTTTATCAAGTTTCTCGATTCTCCTCTCAATTGAACTTTGTTTTAGTTTTCCACTCAAACTCTGATTTTAACCTAGGGTTATTTTAATCATATTTGCTAAAAATTCCAGCCTATAAATAGGTCTTAGTTACTCTAGGTTTCACATAACAAAAATATTTAGATTGAGAGAATTCTGTTCTTTGTTTTAAAGGTTTTTTCTTTTGATTCTCTCCATCTTTTGTACTTTTCTATTATTATAGTGAAATCTTCTTTTGCTCGTGGGTTTTTATCCTCTTTTGAGGAGTTTTTTCATGTAAAATTTGAATATTCAATCTTTTCAGTTTTACTTGATTTACCTGTTCATTGCATACACTAGTGTATCCCTAACAAATTGGTATAAGAGCTAGTTCAATTCCTACATTTAACCTGTTCTAAGATGGCAGCATCAAGGTTTGATATTGATAAGTTCGACGGCATCACAAATTTCAGCCTGTGGCAAGTTCATATGTTAGTAATACTATTTTAGAGCAATTTTAAGAGGATCTTTATAGAGAAGAAGCTCACAAACATGGAACGGTTAGAATGAGATAGGTTAGATAAAAAAAGCTCTATCCAAAATTCAATTATGTCTAAAAAATAATGTGTTACAGGAGGTTTTAAAGTAGAAAACAATGTTTACGTTACGGAAGAAGCTGGAAGCCTTGTATATGATGAAATCCTTGGCCAACATGTTAATGTTAAAACAACGTCTCTACATGTTTAAAATGGTCAAATGTGATTTTATTAATGCTTAAATTAGTGAATTTGTTACCCTTCTAAATGACCTGAAGAATCTCAAAGTAGAGATTAGAGACGAGGATCAAACTATGTTATTGTTATGTTATTTTCCACCTTCTTATAAAACTTTCAGGGAAACTCTGATTTATGGGAGATATCATCTCTAATTTGACGTTATGAAAGGGAATCTACTGAACAAGGATAAGCTCGACAACGAGTTAGGCCCAAACAAAAGATTAGACGAGCAAGCCTCAGTTCTAATTGCAAGAGGCAAACAACAATCTAGAAAGCCAGATCGAAATAGGTCTAGGGCGAGATCTAAATTTAGAAACCGAGACAAAGAATGTAGCTATTGAAAGAAGAAGGGCCACATTAAGTTGGAATGCTACAAACTTCAAAATAAGATTAAAAGGGATGCCAAAAATGACGAGAAAGATAAGTAGAAAGTTGAAGTTGTTGATGCTAGTGTAGTTGAAGATAAATGTGATGATTTATTGTTAGTGTCGATGAGCGAAAGCTCCAAGCTAACTTCCGAATAGATCCTAGATTCATGGTGCTCCTATCACATATGTCCCAACAGGGACTAATTCTCCACGTATAGTTCAGTTGAAGGTGGAGTTGTGTTGATAGAGAATAATTCTCCATGTAAGATAATCAGCATAGGAACCATACAAATCAGAATGCACGACAGAATTATTTGGACACTATCAGATGTCAAGTATGTTTCAACTGAAAAAAGATTACATCTAATTAGGAATTTTTTATTCTAACAGCTGCAGTATAGTCATTGAGTCAAATGACTTAAAAGTTTTCATGGAACTCTCATGTGTAATAGTCCTTGTCTCAGGCCGTGTGTGCTTATAAATGTCTCAAAACATGCTCATTTCACAAACAAATGCTTAAGTACCCAACTATAAACTTACATACATGTTCACAAGACTTTAGAATCCATTTTAAACTCTGCAAATCAAGTTAAACAACCAACCTAGGTGCCTAACCAATGTGTCATCAATAACACACATCCCCAATCACCCAATATTTCACTACTTTAGTTACATTATGCAAGCCACAACACACTCAAATATAACTTACCTTCAATTCCTTTATACCACACCTAATTCAAACCACACTTACCATTTCAAGCTTGTTCATTTATGCTTAAACATGGAATTCAACAAACATACCACATTAACTACTCATACCACAACATCAAAATGCATAGCCCTAACACATTACATGTACTTATGAAACATTACAGAACATGATCAATAGTCCTATTACATGCCATATAAGCCAAATCGAATTCATAATTTACCAAAGAAGCTCAGATAGTGTGATTTCTTTGAGTTGATCCGATTGCCCGATTACTCACAAAATGTTATCTACAAGAAAGCCCAACAAATCACGAGTAAGCTTTTATAAAGCTTAGTAAGTTTATAAATAAACGATAAAGCTTATCGAATTAAACATAATAATTAAAATAACAAGATTAATAAACCGAGTTCCTTTCAGCAAGGTTCTTAACAGAATTTCTGTCAATCACAGATCACAATAGGTGAGTAATGCTCAAATAATAGTACAAATTAATTTTCCACATGTTAATAACATTCAGTGATCAGTAAAACTATGCCCGATGAATGATATATGGATACAAGTACACGGTTAACCATCCAAGAACACGCCAAACACTTATATGAGCTAATCCAACCGATAACACGCCTCGGCACCAAGTGCCTAGCCCGTAGGCTAACATCCACCCCCGGTAACATGCTAGAAAACACTGAAATATAACACGATAGTCCTCAACAAATGTAGGACTTCGATATTTCAGTAAACAGGAGGTGCACTAAAATCCTCATCACATCCCACTCCAATCCAGTACTGCGCGCAAATAACCTATTGGCATGCCAATCGTACTCTATCCTACATTCACCGGCTTAAAATATCTCAATCAACAGAAAAATAGTATTATCGTGCCAATATATCAGTTCTCATTTGTAAAGTATCATTTGTAGTAACAAATATTCAACAATTGAAATTAATCTATTATTCATTTAAAAACATATTAAAAATTAACCGAACAAACTTACTAGACTAATCTACAACAACGTCAAAGTACAAGGACTATTTTGCAATTTCTCTATGCCTCGATTTCTACACATTCTTGATCTAGAATAATAATTTCACTCAATCCACTAATTCTAATATAAAAATCAACTCATTTAATACAATTAAGTCCTTTTTGAAATTTTTATAAAATTACCCCCAATATTTCACTTTTTATGATTTAGTCCCCTAAGCTTAAACTTGCAATTTAACCAATTTTCAACCAAATTCAAGCTTAACCAAATTTTTTGGACCCTAATATAGTCCATATTTATTTTTATTACACAAAAAGTACATGTAATTTTTCTATTTCACATTTTAGTCCTTAAACATCAAAATTACTAAAAACTACTTTACAAAATAGTCATATTTGGCAATCAAGTTTAATAATCTACCGTTAAACTTCAAGAACACACTAAAATTATTAATGGAATAATCCAAAATGTTTAAAAATTTTACAATAGTCTCAGAGTTAGCTAAATCAAGCTTATATGAGCCAAAAAAACTTAAAAATTACTAAAAACGGGCGAAATTTCACTTGCCAATAGGAGATTAAAGCTTGATCGAAACTTTCCCAACCCTAAAAATGGCTATTTGGGTTTTCTTCCATGAAGAAGAAAAGAAAATGTTCATATTATCATTTAATTTCTTTAATTTTAACTTAAATTTTAACTATTTACTAAATTACCCATTTATTACAACTTATAAAATTACTAAATCATGTCCATATATGTCCATAATATAAGCATATGGTTTAATTACCATCTAAAGAGGGTTTAATTGCATAATTGGTCCTTTAATTATTTTAAATTATTAGTTAATTAAACTTTATTTTAATTTAACCCTAAACTAATTAGGACTAAATGAGTAAATAGTCCAAAAGCTAGTGGATTAATCATATCCACCACCGCTTGGGCTTTTTTACCATGGTTTAATCACCATTTTGGCCCATTTACTATTTTAAATCAGTAGCGATTAACTTTTACTTCTTTTACAATTTAATCCTTTTACCTTAATTAAGCAACTAATCGCCAAATTACCAGACCAAACTTCAATGCACCTATAATACAACTCTGTAAATATTTAATAAAAATATTCACGAGCTCGGTTTACAGAAATGGGATCTTGATACCTCATTTTCTAAAACCACTTGACTTCCGGAATAACCACTCATACTAACCATTAATTCAATTAGTTAAAACTCATCAAATCAAAATTTAATATAAAATTATTATTCACTTGTATAATTTAAATACTAATTATACGAACTTAGTCGTCAAATTTTTTGTCTTAAAACCACTATTTCATGATTTTCACGATGTTTTCTCTCCTGTTGTGAAACATAAGTCTATTCGGGCGCTTTTGGCTCTTACTACATCAAACAATCTTAAGTTAGAACAGTTAGATGTAAAAGATGTTTTCCTTCATGGTGACCTCAAGGAGGACATATACATGAAGCAACCGGAAGGCTTCAGAATTAATGGTAAGAAAAATCATGTTTGCCTTTTTAAAATATCATTGTACGATTTGAATTAGTCTTATCGATAATGGTACATAAAGTTTGACTCCCTCATGATAAGTATTGGTTTTTCACGAAGTATGACAGTTGTGTATATACAATGTCTTGATGATGGTTCATTTATATATTTGTTATTTTATGTTGATGATATGTTGATTTCAACTAAAAATCCATCCGAAATTGAAAATTTTAAAATCATGCTTAACTCTAAGTTTAAGATGAAGGAATTAGGTGTAGCAAAGAAAATTTTGGGGATGGAAATTTCGAGGGATAGACATTTTAAATTTTTTTTATCACAAAAAAGGTACATCAAGAAGATCTTTGAGCTATTTGAGATGCAAGACTCAAAATCGGTAAGTACTCCCTTAGCTGGACATTTTAAATTGTCAATTTTAGATTCTCCCCACGAGAAAAAAGAAAGGTGTATGTCAAAAGTACCTTATTCAAACATAGTTAGAAGTTTGAAGTATACAATGGTATGTATTTGTCCCGATATTTCACATGTTGTTAATGTTGTTGGTAGATATATGGCCAAATCGAGTAAGTTACACTGGCATGCAATTAAGTGGATATTTAGATATTTACTAGGTACTTCTAACATATGCTTAGAGTTCTGAAGAAGCAAAAAGGGTTTAGTCGGATATGTTGATTCAAATAATGTCTAAGACTTATATCAAATGAGATCTCTCATAGGTTATTTATTCGCTTTTGGAGATTATGCCATCAGTTGAAAGCTATACTTCAAGCTGCAGTAGCCTTATATTCTACTAAAGCAAATACATGGCAATTACCGAAGCTGTAAAAGAAGCGGTTTGGTTAAAAGACATGTTTAGTGAACCGGTAAGTGAAAAGGGGATAACTGTCATATGTTGTTATTGCCAAAGTGCCATACACCTCGCCAAAGACTAGATGCATCACGAAAGGACAAAACACATAGATATTTGTTATCACTTTGCTCGAGAGATGATCATTCAATGGGATGTTCAGATTAATAAAATTGACACAGAATACAATCCGACCAACATGTTGACAAAGAGTCTTCAAAATTCAAAGTTCGAGCATTGCTCGGACTTAGTGAGTTTCCGATGATGATCAAATTAGGCCCATAATAGCGCTTGGCAAGGGAGTCAAGTCAAATACAAGTCAATGTGGAGATTTGTAGAGTTATGCCTTGCATTTTCGGACCAAATAGTGTGTGACATCACAACGAGAAAATGTTCTTCGTCCCGATGAACAGCCGACATCACGACGAGAAGAGAGCTTTCGTCTCGATGACGCAAATGCCACATCACAATGTGGCGACTTGTTTCTCTAATTTCTCAGTTCTCTTCTCTCAGTTAAATCATGTTTTAGTTTTTCACTTAAACTCTGATTAACCTAGGGTTATTTTAGTCATATATGCTATGAATTCAGCCTATAAATAGACCTTAGTTACTCTAGGTTTTACATAACAAAAATATTTAGATTATCTGTTTTGTGTTGATTCTCTCTATCTTTTGTACTTTCCTTTTATTATAGCGAAATCTTCTTTTGCTAGCGATTTTTTATCTTTCTTTATTATAGCGAAATCTTCTTTTGCTAGCGATTTTTTATCTTTCTTTTTAAGAATTTTTCCACGTAAAATTTACATATTCAATCTTTTCGATTTTACTTTACTTATTTGTTTGTTGCATACACGAATTTATCTTCAACACTTGACATCATTTTCTTTAAAAAAAAAATCCAACTTAAATTCCTACATTCATCCATTCGTATTTCCAATGATACATCATACATAGACGTATTAACATAGTCAATTAATCAAATTGTGCCCTCTAAATCTTATGAACTCAAAAACTGTAATGAAAGAGGAAAGAATTCTCCCCATGGAGTTGGAACTTGAATTTAAATTGAATATTAGTTTTAGTAACGTGATGAAACACATCTTTCATTATTATTATTTGGCAAACACTCCCATTATTAAAATACTTAATAAATATTTTAAAATTTTAATTTTTATATATTTGTGCAATTGGAAGGTATAATGATTTCGTTCCCACAATTTCAAATTCATAGCACTAGTGAACTGATTTGCTGCAAAAGGAGGCGATAAGTGCATGTCTATATACATAATAATGTTACTAAAAATGTAAGCTAGTCCATTCTACTTTCTATACCGTAAATTATGAAATCTTCTCAATCAAGAATAACAGTACATGATATCAAAATCAAGCATAATTATTCAGGTGTTGAATTGAATTTAGAGGAGGCCAAATGATGCTTAGGGTGTTTGGGTCTGGGGGAAGCTTGGAGGGGAGCGGGGAACGTAAGATATCCAGGTTGTTGGGTCTCCCAGATTAAAGCCAGGTGGGGAAGGAGGAGCTGGTAGCCAAGTAGTAGGATCTCCTAGATTAAATGCAGGTGGAGGGGGTGGAACAAAATGAGATGGGCTAGGACGGAAGGGAGGGTGAGGGGAGAAAGGGAAAGGCAAAGATGGTGGATTGGGATGTGGAATGGGATAGGGCAAGCGAGGAAAGGGCCATGATGGCAAAGGTGGCAGGGGAGGGAGTGGGAATGATGGAAGGGGAGGTAACGAGGGAAATGGCTAAGGGAATCCAAATTTTGGGAAAGGAAAGGAGTTAAAAGAAGTTGGGGACAGCTCTTCAGGCGTAAAATTACCTAGGAGTTAATTTTTTTTTAAATTAAGTAAATATGTTTTTGTATATTAGACCAAAAACTGAACTAATTTTTTATTAAAATTTTCATATATTATTATTATTAAAAATTAATATAATTGACTGAATAATTAATTGAATGTACTTTGACTTATAATAATTAATTTTTAATATTAAAAATAAATAAAATTATTAACAAAAAATTAATTTATCCTTCAATTTAATATATAAAAATATAATTTACTTATTTTTAAAAAATAAAAATAAAATACGATCTAACTTTTAACAAATAACTTCCATAATATTTTTACCACTGTTTGTGATTTCTACACAAGGTGGCATTTCTCTTGGAAGGCCTGTAACTCAGTGCATTCAAGCTGTAGATGCACAGATTATCTTGTTTTGATTTGACAGTTATCTGATTTGTGGATGTCTTCAAACCTGGTACATCGCATGCTTTGGATTTGCTCCCTACTAAACTTGCCTGGCATAATGACTCAATGGCCAAACCTTCCACACAGTCAACCCCGTCAACATGCGGTATTTCTAGCTTGTACACCCCATATTTATCTGTAGTTCTGTTGACTGAGACGCTCATTTGCTCTGTAGTTTTTGGTGATTGTGCTTTAAACTTGCATTCAATGTTGACTTCAGCACCTAGTAAAATCAAAGGCAACTTTAAATATCACAAATATATTATATGTATGTGTGTGTCTGTTCCTTGATGAATTAGACCAGTGTTTGGGGTTGTATACTAGTCTCTTTTACCTGGCAAGAAGTAGCTGTGCCTAGACAAAGTGTTGCTTGAACAGGAATCACAGAAAACAACGCCCACTACTGTGATCCGAGAGATTGGATTTGGGGGTTGAGCTGTTGCGGAAAATAGATGCATGAAAGAGGATGCTAGAAGAAGAAGAAGGCGAATGATTGGATCCATGGCAGCTAGCAAACATGAGAGAAGTGAAAAGAAGCTTCCACTAGGGCTTCTCTAGTTCAACACTTATACCTGTTTGAAGTAGAAAGCATTTCAGTTTACTGTAGCGTAAGACTTAAGAAAATATGGGCAGTATCCAAGTAACTATCAGCCCGTGAGTGGTTGGTGTTAGGACCAGACCAACTGTAAAGCAAGGAGCTGAAAATGTTTTTATTATTATTATTATTATCTAATCACTAAAAACAAAGACATGTGAAGAGCCTTCTTGGCTGGATGTGATAAAATTTGGAAAGACAGTGAGGTTGCTACTCTGTAGCAGATTTGACAATCGACAGGACATTGATTTGGGGTTCTGTCTTTTCCTCGATAATTACAGAAAGCTCTAATCCAAGTCATCAACTACACATTAATGTAATGAGAACATTGGACTTTTTTGATGTTCACTTCTGTATCAGTTCCTGCTTTCCTCTGTTTCTACTTGTGGTTGTGAGTAATTTATTACCAGTCGCTCAACCCATACGCAGCAGTCTCTGCCCATTTTTGGGCATATGATTTGTCCGAGCACGAGTAATTGTCCTCAACAACCCCCACAAGCCGGACTGGGATAATATTTCACTTTTCTACCTTCAAATTCTCTTATTTTCAATCATTAAAATCTATGGCCCTTATAAGAATGTTGTTAATTTGGAGGAGACTCTTGGACTTTTTGTGTAAATAACAAGATAAAAAGAGCAACCGGATCATGAAGCTTCGCAATATCTTGGCTAGAACTCGATAGACACTTGTTACAACTTAGGAGCACGCACCAATTGAGTTTATTGCACCAAACGTCCCTGAACTATGGGTCTGATTTTAAATTGGTATTTAAATTTGAAAATGTTTTAAATAAGTCCTCAAACCATCATACCGTTCCAATCAGGTCCATTCGTTAACTTTTATGTTACATCTCTATTAGTGACACACGTTACCATCTAGTAGGCACACATTGTTTTTTTTTTTTTATCTTTATATTCTTTTTGTTGATTACTCCTTTATAAATTAGTTGATGTGTATTACACATGATTTTAGGTATTTATTTTTTAAAGTTATTAAATTATATATTTTATAATTTTTTAAAAATATGTGTTTATTAATTAAATGAGAATTGTTTTAATTTATACTAGAACTCTATTAATTTTGAAAAATAAATGAAAGAATAAAACAACATTTTAAAAGTAAAGAAAATAAAAAAAATGGAAAACAATGGATAGCCATTACGTTTTTTTAATATAATATTTAGAATTATTTATAGTCGCTCTCCAACTCTTAAATGGAAAGATAATTGCACTTTAGCGTACTCGAACTCATGTCCTCCTATATTGACAACAATATCTATGTCAATCGAGTTAATACTCAATTGATAGCCATTACTTTAATACTTCATTGCCTTTGATATAATATTTCATGGCACAATGATAAACAACATTCATAATTATGTAAACATTATTACCCATAACCCCCTAACCCTTATATATATTGGAGGATAAATGTACTCCAACACACGCAAACCTACATACTCTTGCACTGACCACAATACCAATGTTAACCAAGCTAAGACTCAGTCGACAAAAATATTCTTAAAATTAAATAATAGTAAAACTATCAAATATCAAATAATAATAATAACTAAACACCTCAAATAATAAAAAAATATGCAATTTTTGTTGATGAAAACAAAATATAATAAATAATGTTAAAATATAATTTCTTTCAATAATTCAGATGTTATTTTAAATTAAAATGCCATTGTTAATGCATATATTTATAAGCTAAATATTATTATAATTTATAATTGTAACACTAATTGATTGATAATTAATCAAAAATAATAAGTGCAATTTAATATGGGCCCAAAATTTAATTAAGTGATAATAACTATTACATTGATAATGAAAACACTATTAATAAATAAATAAACTTATACATTATAGATTAGGTAACCAATATATTAATATTATCTTTATATATAATATTAATCTCACATATTTAATTTTTATTATTTATAAAAATTAATTTTAAAACGATTAATTATCATATATATATATAGAATTTATATTTGTTTAATTAAAAAACTTATATTTTTTATTATTTTTAATTTATCTAATTATATTTAATAATTATATATATTTTTAATTTTTTTAATTAATAATATATTATCTTAATTTTTTAGTACAACTTTTAAAAGATACGATGAAATTAATTACTTTCACATTACTAAACTACCATATTAATTCATATTTAATTCATATTACTTTTATTATTATTATTATCACATAATAATAGTGATATTATTTTAATGTCAATTTAAAAATATAATTAACAATAAAGTGTATTATCATCAATTTAATTTTTTTTCAAATTCATGCTTATATATATATATTATAGATAAAAATAGAAATAAATAATTATTTATGTTAGAATTAAATAACTTTGAAAATTTATAATTAATTATAATTATATTAATTTTATAAAATTAATTTTTTCTGCTTTCTTTTATTTACTTTTTTCATTTATGAATAAAATAATTTTGTAAAACTTAAATTATTTATGGAATATAAAATTTTATTTATTTTTGTATTTATGTATATAAAATAAAAATTAAGAGCAATAAAATTATAATTAATCATAAATATAAAATTAATTTAATTATGATATAATTTTTTATTTTTATTTGTATTCATAAATATAAAAATCTGATTTGTCATTCTCTTATTGGAAAAGGATAAAGATGACGTGGAATCACTATTTCATATAATCCTTTTTCGTGTGGCATGTATCACTAATAGATATATGATAGAAAAGTTAACAAAATGGTTGATGGAAGGACCTAATTGGAGCAATATTGATAGTTTGGGACTCAATAAGAACATTCTGAACTTTAGAGATTAGTTTGAAATTTAACTATAGTTAAGAGATGTATGATGTAATTAAATAAGTTAATAATATACAACATGCTTGGACTTTTACTAAACTTGTAATTAAGAATTTTATAGAAATAACTGGATTAAAGAGTTGTTGAATAAAAAATGATAGAAAGACTTCAATTATTATTCATAGCTATAAAAATTCATGTTTAGTACCCAAAAATTATTTGCTTCCTTGGGGATACTCAGCCTAGAGAGAGGAAAAGCTTTAACCAAATCCTAATCTTTTACTACATAATTCCATCTAAAACTCCCAATTATTTACAACTCTTTCCCTTTTCACTGTTAGAGATAATCGCTTTAGGTTTGCAATTATCCAATAAAATTTTGGATTTTCAGAAATATCATTCTTTTTAGTTAATTATAATTGAATAATTAACTAATTAATCATTACTAAAAAATTAAATTAAATTATTTTGATTGCGTTGTAATTCGTCCTTTAGAGTGTATTCTGGGAATGCTAGGTGGAGATTAGAGAGATTGCCAGATTCGTGGTTGTACGTAAACCTATATATAACAACAAGATTTTCGATCGCCCTTGGATTTCTTGGACAGCTATAAATATTTTTCCTTTTTAAGGCATCGTTTTATTTTGGCACTTAGTGACATATATAACCCACCAAATAAATTATTCATTTCCAATAATGCTATTTGCTACCCAGCTTTCTCTCTAACTTTCCAGACTCTTAATTCATTCATACTCACAAAATCAACATTTTCTTTAAATAATTTCTCCCTTTCTCATCACATCAAATAATTACATTTATAATCTGGGTTTTTGGAGGCGAAAAATGTTCATCTAATGTTGATATTTAACCCCAAAAAATTTACAAGACATTCCCATATTTTGAGTGCTTGATCTCATATTCTTCAAATCTTTGATTTGACTTGATGCTCACAATCATTGACAACACACATCAAAACAGAAAGGCACCGTCGTTATCAATTGGCTAATGATCATACTCATAATTTATGAACAGAGAAGAGCAAGGTCCGGAAATGAATTCATGCATTTACTGATTACAATTAATAATGACAAACGGCTTGACCTCCTCTCCCTTCATCGCTAGGAAAGATTCATGGCCTCAAGCAACCACCTAATTCTATTTGAAATGAAAAAGGAAAATACAATAAAATTTTGGGGTTATAAATTCTTCATTTCCCAAAAAACTGGTAGAGATATCAAACATCGGCTTATCTCTCACATTTATTTACCATAACATATTGTAGCACTTTTTTATGACATTTTTATAACAAGTAAATTATTTTTTGCTCTTAACTTTAGAAATTGTTTAGGATTTAAACAAAATAAATTTTAGTTCTAACTTTATAAAATGAACATAAATTATTTTTATGATATAAATTTTTTAAGATTTACAATACAACTTTAGAAATTTTTGGTCATAACCATCTCAAGCACTCATATGTGTTTATGCTTAGAATATGATTTTTAGGGGTTAGTATTTGGCCATGTACTTTTTTTATTCCATAAACAGTCTTAAAAAATTGTTATGTGTCATCTCAAACACTCATATGTACTCATACTTATAATATAAATTAATATAATTACAATGATTATTCAAACATATAATTACAAGTAATTACACTTAAATTCAATTACTAGGTTGCTTTCCAAACAATGTCAACAATGAAATGTTGAGAGTTAATTTGCTAAGATTAAAAAAAATAAGCTGAGCCAATTTAAATAAATGTGTAAAGGTTGAGAGAAACATTTATTATTATATATTAAATATAAAAAAGAAAAACACCAAAATAAACATTTATAGGTATAATTTTAACCAATATATTATTTTACTCCTACATCTGAAATATAATACAAGAAGTAGTAGGATATTTTACCAAACGATATAATTGTATTGGTAGTGCATGATTATTGCATTGCATTATTAAATGGAGACGGACATACCCCCTATAATTGAAGCTGAGAATTGTGTGGGGGGATAGTCATAGATACTATAGTTTGATCGAAAAGGCGTTGGTCCACGATGGCCATAATTTGTGGTTGCTTTCCCTTCCTAGGCTAGGCTGAAGCCACTTCAGCTCATCATTATTGGCATGCAGATAACGACACACATCATTCATTATTGGTTTGTGTGGTGGCGTGAAAACACTTGAACCACATCTTGACCTCCATTTGTTGGATTCAGGGGCTTATATCATGCATATTGCTGCACCCCCCCCCCGCCCTCTCTTTTTTTGTCTTCATTTTCTTTTTATATATATCCTTCCTCCTTTATTTGGATTTGCTCCATCTTAATTTGCCTAATTCATTTTTTATAGCTAATATCCTTCAATCATTCCCATAATCATTGCTATTAAAGTTGACTAATAAATAATACCTTTGTTTCCTGAACTAAACGTGAAAACTGAATCTTATTTTATTGGCAAATGGTATATACAAAAAATAAAACCAAAGGCCTCAATAATCAACTATTAATATTTTTCAAAAAATAAAATTCAATCAGGATGTAATTTCAAATATAAATATATATATATTTAAAATTACATCTTACAATTATATAAAAAATTACTATCAAAATGAATCATATTGAAAGTAGGTGTCCCACCCACAATTTATACAACAAGCTCAATCATTAAATCAATGGTTTAAAATGCTTTTTAACTTGTCCTCCTTTATCGTATTCTCTTTTTGGCTGCGGTATCGTGAGAAATAGAAACATTTTATGCATCCCCAATTAGTGCTCATTAATTAATTGAAAGGGAAAATGAAGGTAATTTTAATAAGATTTCCAAATTAAAGTTGGGAGGAAGTCTCCATACTTTGAACTCTCCACTCCTCCCTTCACGTTAACAAAATGCTTGTTTCACCCTTTTTAAACACGAAATACAACATTGTATTAATTCAACCTTGAGAAGCCATCTATGAAGACATTATTATTTCTTGGTGAAATTAAGGGTGCTTTATTTTTTTGGAAAATGACAAATAGCAAAAAACATGTTTTCGATAAAAATATTTTGGAAAAATGAAAAAAATTCAAAACAATTTCTTTTAAGTTTCATTTTAAACATTAAATTTACCGGATCCTGTTAGAAGCAATTTTTTTTATTTTTTATAATCTTTAAATATTTTTTATTTAATTGCATTTTATTTTACTATTGTAATACATTTTAAATAAATTATACTTTAATTTAAGCATTTAATTATTTTTTCATTTCTATTTACAAAAATACATACCAAATCCGTGTTAACTATTTTCAATTACTAAACATTTTTTCAATTCTCAGAAAAATAAAAAATAAAATTATTTTCTAGAAATAAAAATGAAAAATAGGAATGTTGTCTTAAACCAAGCACACCCTAATTTCTGTACTTTATTAAATTTAGTCTTGTACTCCAAGTTTGTAAATCCATTTAAATAAAAAGTGAAATATGTTTACAAATCTCACATCAAATGTCATGTCATCTTAACAAATAAAAATTTATATAAAATGTAAAAAAGAATCCAGAAAATTCTTAAAAGTCCAGAAGATTCTATAACAAATCGAAAAGTTTATTAAAAATGATAAAAATGCAAAAAAGTGATTAAATTTTTTAAATTTCTAATCAATTCTAAAGAATTCTAAAATTTTCTGAAAATTATAAAAAATTTTAAAAAGTATTTTTCTTCAATTATAAAACTAAAAAATTTTTAAAATTAAAAATTAACATTTTTAAAAAATAGTATGTTTATACTTTTCAGGTTTTTTTTTATAATTTTAACTTTTTGAATTTAACAGAATATAATATAGATTCAAAAAAAAAATTATGAAGTTTTAGAATTTTTTGAAAAATCCTAAAAAAGAATATAAAAATCCAAAAACTATTTCTAAAATTAAAATTTTTATATATATCGAAAATTCTAAAATTATAAAAAAAATATTTCATACTAATGAAAAATTTAAAATTATTGAAGACTAAAAATTATAAAGTATTATTTTATAAATTAAAAACTATATTGAAATTTCAAATTTTCATAAAATTAAAATTTTAAGTTACTATTTTTGTTTAAATTAATGATTAATTTTCCAACACATTTATTTTTCAAAAACTGGAAGCAAATGATGGAAAACGTTAGAATATGAAAATGGTTTTTCTTTTTGAAAAATTGATGGCATCGATCTTGTAGTGTTCTTTTATAGCTTCTTTTAAAATATTGTATTTAAATTTTTTATTTTATCAAAAATTTTAAATATATGCAAAAATATTTTTAATCTTTTTTAAATAAAAGTTAAAAAAATAATTGCTCTCAATCTCATACATAAATATTAAACAAGTCTTTTTTAAATAAACATTAAAGTCTTGTAAAAACTCTAATCAACATGAATTTTCTTCTCCTTGAAATTAGATTCGATTATGCCTTTTAAAAATGATAAGATATAGAGAAATTTTAAGAATAGTCTTCCTAAGAAAATAAATCTTTTTAAATAAGAAAATTCAATCACGTTGAAAGTTTTTATAAAATTTGTTTAAATTAATTTTTTTTTTCACATTTCAAAAGTGTTACTAAAAATCCTCATAATATATGCATTACAAAAGTCTAAAACATTTTGATGGGAATTAAATAGGACAAGTTACATGATGTAACAGGTACAAAGCTGAGTTGCAATTAAAATTATGTCTGAATAATGTAACTCACACTGGCATTTCTAAGTTTTCTTTTCTCAATTACTGAAGAATTATTACTACTACAACGGAGAAATAATCATGTCTATTGGACTCGTAACTGCAGAACAAAACATGCATACAACAGTGATAAAACACAAAAAACAAGAACAACAAAACAGAAGCTACATCAAGCATGGAATTCTTAAAAACAAAAGCTATTGCATTTCTAAATTACGGAATAAAAAAATAAGCATAAGAACACCTCGAGACTCTATTTATAGTTATTATATATAAAATAAAATATTATAAGTTATATTCAAGCTGAGTTGAATTAAAGCTTAAATTTTTTATGGCCAGATCTATTTTCTAAATGAGTTTTTTTTATCCAAATCTAAAGTTTAAATCTTATATTTTTGTCCAAAGTTCAAATTCTTTGAAGTTTTGAACAAAACCTCAAAATTAAATGATAACTCTACTTTTGAACAAATTTGATTTATTGTTTTTATTCCATTCCCTCAAAAAACCTAATAAATTATAAGGGAGTGGAATTTTAAAATGACACCTAGGGGCATTTGACTCATGAATTATATTACTTTTGGTAATAATATTATTGGAATGTAAGATTATTTAGTATATTATTTTGTAGGTTAAATCATCCTATTTAGTTGGAATATAAGATTTAGTTATTTGATTGACAGGTATAAAATTATTTAAAATCACATTTTATTAGGTTGTCTTTAATTATAAAAAAAATGAAAAAACAATTATTATGGAAATATTAAAGAATTTAAGATTTATATTTTTTCACCTAATAAATAAGTAAAAATAGAGAAGAATTTGGCTTAATCATTGTAAATTTGTTACAAATCTCATTACTTTTTTAACGTAATTGATAATATCATATTTCAAATATACAAATATGATTCCAAAACATAAAACCACTAAAAAATTGTTATATTAATTAAGTTATAAGAAATAAAAAGAAAAAGGGTGAGTTGCATGGTGGTACGTACGTGGGTGAAGACTGAAGAGTTCAATTTCCAGCAAATGACAAAATACATCACAGTTTCCGTCATAATGATTGCATCTCAAAACATTTACGAACCAACCTCATTTTACATTTATTAATGGCAGATTTGGTTTCCAGAAGCATTTCTACTTCAATCAACATACGATGGAACTCTTTTAATCCCTAACATCACCCCTTTTCTGCCCACACGTAATTCTATTAATGTTTTGGCAATAACCAATAATTGCTTCTTGTTAGCTTAATGCCTTTCAATCACCTCTTTTTATTTTATTTTGGTTAAAATATGCTATAATTTTTCGCACTCTTCACAAATTTATAATTTAATCCTTATACTTTTATTTATAGTAATTTATACCTTTACTTTTTTAGATTTTAAAATTTAAGTCCAATTGTTAACACTATTATTATTATTTTGTTAAACTTGTTGTTGTGATTTTTAAAAATAAAATAAATATACTCATTTAATAGTCATGTAGCTTAAAAAAATGACATTGTGATGAACCTAAAATTAACAAAATAATATTATCAATGTTGACAGTTGAACTTAAATTTTAAAATCTAAACAGTTAAGTTATACAATAAATTTTTATAAATAAAAAATACATAAACTAAATTTTATATTTATAAAAAATATAAAAAATTATGAAATATTTTAACTTTCTTAATTTTCAATTTTATATTCTTTGACAAACCGATTCAACCAGACGAATTAGAATTTGGGAAGTCTTACAAATCAACAAGCGACAAAAAATCAAAGATAAATACAACCATTTTCAACGGAAATAAATCAAGAATAAAAATAAAAAAAATCAAATTTTCATTTGTTTTGACTTATGGCCCATACTCGTCGCCCGATCCAATTGAATTTTAAGCCCAAATTCTTTTTTAATTTCATTGATTAGTGACTTTTTTCTAGATTGACTTGATGCGCAATAGTCTAAAGTTTTAGCTTTGATGTTATAAAATACATGTTTATGTTAGTATTATTATTTATTTGTCTTAATTAATTTCTGTATATATTTTCAGATCTTTTTTATTTTTTATCATTGAATTTTATCAAATTTTTATTTTTTAATTCGCTCTTTGTTGAACTAGATCAATTAAATTGTAAATTGATGATTTAATTAATTCAATCACACATTCGATTTGTACAGAATTGTTTATCAACTTATTTGCAGGAGTGTTCTTTTCTGTTTGTTTGAATATGTAAGAGATCTTTTTATTTTTTTAAAATTTAAAATTTAGTCTGCATACGTTAAATTTTAGGTATTGAGTTCTTATTTTTTTATTTAAAAATCATGATCCATTCATTCAGTTTTACATTTATAAAAAAGGAAGAACTTTTTTTGCCATCAATGTTAATATTTTTTTGTTAATTTCGTCTTTACTATTTAAAAGCACATAAAAATTATAAAAAAAATTATATCTCGTTAAAATTTAATTTTTAAAAAATTTTAATTTAAAAAAATATAAAAATTATGAAGAATAAAAACTCTTTAAAATTCAAAAAAATAAAAAATAAAAAATAAGTATATTTTGAAAAATCCATAAACTGATTAAAATAAAAATAAAAAATTATTATTTACTTCTTGAATGGTTAGAAAATCTTTCCACATTTGAGTTATTCATCTAGTACATACTAAAATCAAAATTGAACAAATATTTTTTAATTTAATTTAAAAATCATATTAAAATATGTTAAAATATATTTAAAAAACTTTTTTTTGTTTTTTATTTTTTACAATTTTATGTACCTTTAAAAGTAAATACTAAATTGATAAAAAAAAAGAATATTGAAAATTAGAAAAAAATTATCTCGCATTTTTTATACTTGCAAAATTGGATGCAGATCAAAATTATTAAATAAAAAAATACAGAGACTCGATGCTTCAAAATTAAAGTATAAGGATTAAATTTAAATTTTAAAAGAGTATAGAGATATTTAAAACTTTAATACCACTTTTTTCACTTAAATATCTAATTTTTTTAGATCAAAAGTGAGATCTAAACTTTGATTTACCCGTTACTTTCTTTTTAAAAAACTCTTAACCTAGACAGAACCTAATGTTAATAAGAGACTACCAATGCATCACTCACTGGATTACATGCCAATTTCTATTGCCATTTCTTGCCCCATGACCTCCGGATCAGCAACAACACATTGCCTCTAATTTTAACCATGTATTATACTGGCATATGTAAACTCCACAGTAAGCTCCTATCTGCTAGCAGTTTACTTTGAAAATTCAACGTACTCCTCATACAGAACTACCTTCTATTCTGCAAGGATAAGAAATGGCGTAACTTTTTTTTTTGGTGGAAAAATTCATATGCACAATAAAAATGAGTCGCTATTAGCGCATATTCGACTTGCATGGAAACTTAAAAGACATCAGCCAAACTACGACTTGCATGGCGGGCGGCGTCATCCAACTACACTAGACTATGCCAGTAATCGGTTTTCTTTGCTTTTGTTGTGTACCAAAAAAATTAAATGAAAAAATAAAAATCATTACCCAACGTAGCCCTCTCGATCTCCCATCCGCAGCCCCCCATGTCCACTCAATATCATCATTTTGCCATAATAAACATTTACACAAGCTTCTCAGTTTCAAAAAATGTTAAAATTCTTGAAATATTAGTCAACTTCTGTTATATTTGGGTTTCTTCTATCGAAGATTAAAACTTTTGTTGATAATTTTGAAGAACTGTGGGAAGAGAAGGCTTTAGAATTAAAACTGCCACATGATTTGGAAGAAGAACAAAATCAACCCTTTTTTTCTTTAACCACCATATTTGGTGTATTAGTAAACAGGTCAGAGTTAACGGTAAAACCTCAGTTAATTTGCTCACCGTCTTCAATGGAAGCCGACTCCACCAGATCTTCAATGGGGAAATCCATCCAAAATTTGTAGACCTTCAGACTTAGTAACAGGCCACAATCCTCTTCCTCTAAATGCTTCTTACCATCACTATTTTCTAGCCCATTTTCACAATACTTATATCAGGATGGACCTAGCAAGATAGACGCCATAGACATAAAAAGAGAATAAAGTTGATAAGGAAAACTATACCATGCAAGTATGATTCCACTCGATTCAGGTTCATACACCAAACAACGTATGTGTCCTTCAATACATATACCAACAAGTTTCACAAGATTGCGGTGGTGCCATCGGCTATGCATATTTATTTCTGCAATAAATTCACGCTCCCTTTATTAACCATCTCTTGTATGCAATTTAACACCATCGCATACGCGTCAAAATCCTCTTTGAACTCTACTTGTCTGTGCCCTTCTCAATGTCATATGCAAGTGATATCAGGTTGGTCAATTGTAGGTGCTTTGAAGCAATAGCATACAAGTAAAATTTTAAAACTGTAAATCCCTTTTAAAGGTGTTTTTCTTTTTTAGCTAATTACTAAAAGCTAACAATATATTGTTGTAGAAATAAATTATCAAACATCTTTTCAAACATTGCTTTAAAGCATAAATCCAAAATAAACAACCCCAAATTTGGCGTCACTAAAATCAAGACCCTAAAACATTAAAAATCCAAGACATGAATCCTTTTAAATGGGAGTTCTGATGTTTTTATCCTTTATTATTTATCATTGTATCATAATGGAGAAACCAAACATTTGAGTCGAGATAGAAATATCCTTACATTTGTGTTATTACATACTATATGATTATCTATATCAAGCATATTTGTTGAAGGATTTTGATTGTTCGGGGGGAAGTTTCATTGAAGGTTGACGGACACCTCAAAAATAGATCTAGTGTTGGGCTCAGGATATCTATATTTGATTTTATCCTAAGACCAAGTGGCACTCAATTTACCCACAAAAGTCATGTATGGTTCAAATCTCACCAAGAGTAAATGTTGAGCTTTCCTTGGTGGGTGAAAGCACTCCCCCTCTGAGAACTCTCATAGCTCTCGGTAGAATCTGAGACAAAACTTGAAGATAAAATTGAGCATAGACATCTTGGGTTCAATACTCAATCCATTGAAGGGGTCCATCAATCCTCAATCAATGATAGCTTGAAACCCCTAAAAATTATCATGTTTATTATCTCCATTTTTATGGAAGACATATTTATGAAAAATTGATTATAAATTATATACTTAATGACATCACAAACCTTTGAACTATTTAAAAATAACCAATTGAGATTGGGCAAACTTTTTGCACCTAATTGACCCTGAACTAATAAAAATGACCAAATAGATCTTATAACACTTCTCGCCTGATCCGATCACCAGGTCCAAGTTACAAGGTGCTACATTCATTATTGAAACAACTTCAGACAAATATACACCATACAATCATGTCGGATTTGGTGCCACGAGTGTAGTATATTCGTTTATAAAACTTGTAACTTTTTTCAAATAAATTGAATAATAAAATAAATTCATGGATTAAATTAATATACTTTGTATGATTGTCCTCTTATGGGTTTTGCACGCAAAGCAAAATGGAAGAAAATGTTGCTCATTGGTTGTCTAACGTTTAAGCTGATACTAAGCGGTATTACGTTGTTGGATCGTAATACAGAAAGAAAGCTTGTATTAGTAGACGAACCTAAATATGTCCTTAGTCTAATCAGAAATGAGCAAACCAATTGAAAGACTAATATGTAGTCTATCAAGTCCAAATATGGAGATGCTTTGTCTTAGGAATCGGAGCGGATGACACCCAGAAGATAGAGACATAGATGTGATTGACTATATTGACAATACATCAGACATGACCCAAGAATAACATATTCGGAATCTGTTTATAGATTTATTCACTTGTGACGTTCATAGTGTGACATACCTAAATCTTGAGTGGATGGCAGGCTATGTATGTGTGACTTGTACACTTTGGTGTAATTAAAAACCTAAGTTCGAATAGATAAGGAATCAAAAGCTGGTGTGTTGGGTGTAGAACTTCTGCACTATGTAACGCCATTCACAACAGTGGAATTCATAGCTCGAGACATGGGTAAATGATATACTCTCGTTGGCATTACTTGGTTAATGAAAAGTAAACTTGGCTACGAGTCATTCGTCTTTGTAATGAATGACTTGATTACTATTTGTGTAACACCCCAAACCCGACCTAGACGTTTTGGTCGAATCTGAGAGTGTTACGAAGAAGCGTTTTGAAATCAATCTCATTATTATTTTTGTTAAGGAAAATATTGTTAATTTGCTCTTTTAGAAAACTTATGTTGCAAGGAAATTTGATATTATTAAAGTTGAAAACCGAGTTTGTGTTTTCAGAAAAACATTTGCTTGCGTAAAACCGTGGTTTGTCAAACCTCGTAGTATAAAAGTCAAAAATACATTCAAAACCAAAATTAAAACAAACATTCCAGAGAGTCCCAAAATTACAAAACTCTAAAAAATAATCC
Organism: Gossypium hirsutum; assembly: GCF_007990345.1. Classification (NCBI taxonomy): domain Eukaryota; kingdom Viridiplantae; phylum Streptophyta; class Magnoliopsida; order Malvales; family Malvaceae; genus Gossypium; species Gossypium hirsutum. Next base: position 103,965,907 of record NC_053426.1, read on the forward strand.
AGATTTTAAATAAAAACCATTAATCAAAATAGTTCGCGAACTAGTGGTTATTGCTGAGACTCTGTCGCACCGACTCGCCTATGTTTGAGGATTACCTGAACAGAACATACAATAGATGTGAGTTTTCAAAAACTCAGTGTGTAACTTAACGGAAACAAGCATACATTAAATTTAAAATTTCAATATATCAGAGCAGAAGCGGACCTAAGTCCTTATCAGAATCAGATTATCATATACATACAGATATGCAAAGTCCTATCCCCATTCTCTACACACCATCTCCAACCATTTCAACACACCACGTGGGGTATAAAACACCCATCCAGCCCTACACACCACATAGTGTCTGTACGACATTTAACAGAATAATTTGCAGCTGTGCTGCCAGAATAACGGTGAAATATAGCCTTACAGAATACTTCCTCCAATAAACAAATCCCACCCCATATACAGATACATAATACAGATATATAGAATTAATAGATTTAACATGACCCACATGCTCGTATACAGATATCATATGTGATTATACAACACAATCAGACATACATATCAGTTTTTCTAAACTCGGATTAGTCTATCAGAATAACAAATATCATGCATTAAGGTTTGTTTTGCCCTTACCGACCTTACGGAAGGCCTATAGTCGATCAGAATGACACATACGACCCTAGGGAAAATTTTAAAATTTTGGGCCCACACGGCCACGCCTGTGTGGCATTGACAGGCCACTTTTTCAACTTTCGTCGAACCTCATTTTCTCGTGTTTTCGTTATACACCTAATTCGATTTTGATGCAAATGCAACCCTGAGATAACCAGAACCTAAAATTTATCAATAAACACCCAAAATCAGTCTTAACTCCTTAATTACACCGAAACAAAGAAATTGACTACAGTGAAATTCAAGTGTTCATAACTTACCCAACTTTTTGAATGATCTCGACTACGCTTCTGTAGGAGAAGAGTTCCGTTCTTCACGTTTCGTTGCCAAAAAATCAAAAAAAAATTAATGAAAAAGACAAAATCAATTTAGAATAGCTTAAAAAAGTTACCCCCAACCCATGCATAACTCACTACCACTACTTACCTAGTCGTATGAAAAGATTAGAAATCCAAAGCACCACAATTTGAGAGGAAAAATATGACAGAGACCAAAAGGAAAAGAAAAAGAAAATTTTGACAGAGAAGAAAAACTAGAACACCAGAAAGGGGAGGAGTTTTTGGAAAAAAAAATAACATTAAATCAAAATTTAGCACAATCTTAACTTCCTTACTACTCTACTAACAACCCAACTAACTTAGAATTTCACTACCAATAAACCTCTATCAACAGCCGATGCAAAACTTACCATCTATGCTCACATAGGGATTCGAATACAAGACCTCAAGGTAAGCTAACAGCTTACTACACGAACCAGCAGGCTCATTTTAATATGAGTTTACTGAAATTATAACATAAGCCCACCTAAAAAGGATAAGGCTAGGACCAAAATAACAAAATTTTCCATAAATAAGACTTGAACCCAAGACCTCAAACACACATCCAGAACACTTAGCCACTGAAACAGATACTCTTTTATGTCAAATTTTACACAAACAAAGTTAAATAGTTCAGGGCATTACAACTCTACCCCCTATAAGAAATTTTGGCATCGAAATTATCTGATCCGAATAAATGAGGATACTACTGACGTATCGAGTCCTCAGGTTCCCACGTAGCTTCCTAAGTGCCATGATTCCACCACAGAACCTTAAATAAGGGAATAGACTTCCTCCTCAGAACCTTTACATCTCGATCCAAAATCTGAACTGACTCATTTTCAAATGTCAAATTTGGTCTAACCTCGACCATCTAAACAGAAACAACGTGAGATAGGTCAGACCGATACCGCTTCAACATAGAGACATGAAATACGTCATGGATACGGTCTAACTACGGAGGTAGCTCTAATTGATAAGTGACTAGTCCCACATGCTTCAAAACTCGATACGGCCTAATGAACTTAGGGCTTAACTTGCCCTTATGTTCGAACCTTGAAACTTTCTTCCACGTCGATATCTTAAGGAAACATAATCTCCCACAGAGTACTCGATATCCTTCCTTTTTAGATTTGTATAAGACTTTTGTCTATCAAAAGTCACCTTAAGACGATCTCGAATTAATCTGACTTTATCTTCAATCTCGAAAACCAACTCAGGACCCATAACCTGTCACTCACCCAACTTAGTCCAACATAGCAGAGTACGACACTTACAACCATACAGAGCCTCGTAAGGTGTCATCTGGAAGCTAGACTAAAAATTGTTGTTGTAGGCGAACTCAGCCAAAGGCAGAAAATCCTCCCAGCTCCCTCGAAAATCAATCACACAACTTCGAAGCATATCCTTCAGTATTTGAATCACCCTCTCAGATTGACCATCGGTCTGAGGACGGGATGCAATACTGAAGTCCCATCTTGAACCAAGAGCTTCAAGAAGTTTCTTCCAGAACCGAAAAGTAAAGCAATGATCTTTATCAGAAATTATCGAAATTGGAACCCCGTGAAGTCTTACAATCTCATAAATGTAGAGCTTCGCTAAATTCTGTAGTGAACAATCCATACGAATCAGAATAAAATGCGCGGACTTGGTCAACTAATCCACGATGAACCAAACATAAACCTTCTTAGTAGGTGTTAAAGATAACTCACTAACGAAGTCTATCGTTACACATTCCCACTTCCATAAGGGAATCTTAACGGGTTGGAGCAAACTGGAAGGCAACTGATGCTCAGCCTTAACTTGACGGTACATCAGACAACGAGAAACAAAATCTTTTACCTCTTGTTTCAAACCCAGCCACCAGTACAGTTTACGAAAATCCTGATACATCTTATTTCCACCGGGATGCATAGTATAAGGACTACTATGCGCTTCCCTCAGAATCGACTGTCTCAAATCAAAGTCGTTCAATACAAAAACCCGGCCTCAGAAACATAGAACCCTATCACTATGTAGCCCAAAATCAGATGCACTGTAACACCCCTACCCTGTACCTGTTGCTGGAGTAGGGTTATGAGGTATTACCGATCAATAAACATCATTTAACATACATAACTCATACATAAAGCATTCATTCTCATAAATCATTCAACAAAATCACATTGTCCCTTATAAGGGCCTACAAGGCCTTAAATATACTTTAGAAGTGGTTCCAGACTAAATCGATAACATACGAAAATTTTAGAACACTTAGAAATTTTTCTTGTTAACAGGGGTGTGAACAGGCCGTGTGCCTCACACGGCCAGTAGACACGCCCGTGTCTCAGGTCGTGTGGAAACAGGGCATACATACTGACTTGGGTCACATGGCCAACCACACACCTATGTGTCTAGCCCGTGTGCCCTTCGAAGTGGCCACACACGCCCGTGTGCTAAGCCGCACGCCAGGCCGTGCCAAACTTGTAGGGTATACTGACTTATGCGTCACACGCTCATGTGCTAGGCTGTGTGCCAATTAGGGGGTATACTAACTTGTATAACGGCTAGTTACACACCCGTGTGTGAAATCGTGTGGAGCATACTGACTTCATTTTAATTTCATCACCAGAGGACACACGTCCGTGTAACATAACCGTGTGTCACTATAAACGGAAAAGTATATATGATTTTTCTTATGTAATTATCACATTTTTACTTAAATTTGTTGTTAAAACTAAGTAATTGTTTAATAAATTAATGAAACATGTGAAAATATGAAATTAGGACAGATATTATTAAAATGTGATTTTATGCTTTATTATATAGTTTTCATGCAATAAATGGCTTATTTTATATTAATTTGAATACATTATATTTTTTAAGACATAAAGTAGGCCATGCATGATTAAATTAAATAATAAAATATAAAATTATATTTAATAATTCGTTTTAAAATATTTCATTAATAATTTGGGTTTTAAATTAATTAATTAAATTGGATAAATTTTATTCTTTAGTCCTCTAACTTGTTGATTTATTCTGGACAGGTCTAATAGCTTTGTTGGATTACAAAACCGTCCAAATTGGGGACCAAGTCAACCCAAAATTCGACTGCACATGGCTATCCATAAACCACTTTTTGGTTTAATTGCACAAGGTCCTTGAAGAGTTGAAGAAATTAGAGATTTACCTAAAGATTTGCACTTGACCGAGTCTTAGTCCTGAGTTGTTGTGGCACTCAAATTGACCAAAAATCAAGCAAAAATCAGCTCAACTTTCTCAATTTATGGCCAGCCACTCATGGAAGATGTTTCAAAAGATGAAAACTCCTATTTTTAGTAAACTATCCCCTTTTCCTCACCTATAAGTAAGACCTCATTCTCACATTTCTACTCATCCCTCATCTCTCATTCATCCCTCATCATTCATCATTCTCTTATCTTTAAATTCTCTTAGCATTCTTCTTTTCTCCCCACACCTATTATCATCTTTTCATAAAGATTTTAACATTTGAGCCTCTTAAAGAACCCTTGGTCAGCCACCTTAGAGAGCCATCAGCAAAGGAGCGAAGCAAAGAAATGAATGAGCGTCGTCAGTCAGAGTCTTGGGTGACAACCATTTTGAATTGGGTTTAATCTTTCTTTTCTTTAATTTAATTTAAAAATGTTTGCTATGTGTTCAATGTTCTTGTTTACAACAATGATAGTTAATTTTATTTAAGCTAGGATGATTGCTTTGATTAAATAATAGTTATTAGATTCATGCTTATAATGTTTGTGCCTCAATCGATTATGTTTTCAATTAAAATCAAGTCAGTATTTCATTCATACGTGATTGAAATGCACCTGAATTAGCTGAGCGATCTTAATCAGAAGACGGCTAGTGGACGCATAATTGAAATGTGCATGCTCAATTTAGATCCTAACCCTATTAAATTGTAGGTTGCATAACAACCCTAACCAGGCTCTGTTATCTGCATAGGTTTTAGATTTGTGTGATTAAACTGTTTCAAACCTAACACGTCCCTATTACCTCGCACGAATACTAAGAAAATCTTAGTAAATAAAGATCAGTAAAATGTGTACTTACTAAGTAAAGGATTCCGAAAGGACCTAATGTGGTTTCCAAACTCATGAAAGATCGAGTTGCCATGGAAGTTTTTCCGAAATTATTAAGCATGTTGATAATAAATTGAGTTTAATTAAAGTGATTGTCCTAGTTTATTTATGTTACAATTGTTGCAAATTGTGTTTAATTTTGCTAAAATCTATTTCATTCTTATAGTTTGCATACTTAGGATAAATTTCATTAGGGATCATTGCATTTAGTTTCATATACTTAACTTTTCATCACTTCTCAGTTATATTGTTTTTATTTATCAAATTGTTAATATAATTTTACAAATTAAGTGACTTAGCCCAAATACAATCCCTGTGGAGACGATAACTCGATACTTACGTATTACTTGAATATAATTTTACAAATTAAGTGACTTAGCCCAAATACAATCCTTGTGGAGACGATAACTTGATACTTACTTATTACTTGATAACAACTGTGTACAATTGCACAAACCTACGCGTTACAGTCACACAAGGCCGAGACACACCCGTGTGGACAAAAATAGGATATTTACAAAGCCATTTTGCCACCCTACTTTTATATGCATTCACAAGCATAAATTGCAACATTTTATAAACCAATAAGTAGCCATTCCATAACATTTCATGCACACATTATACCAATTCAACATGTTACTCAAATACCTAATGCCTAAACACAAGCATTCATCAACAAGTTAGTCACACAAATACATGTAATCATCCATGAACTCAAATTAATACTCAATACATTGTATCATATCAAATTCACATATATCATATACATCATTTGTAACATTTCATTCTCAATCAAATAAAAAGTAATTTATTCGATAACAGTAACTTATTCGTATAAACAGTACTTCATCCATATAACACATATCTTTTTCTCATAATCAATAACAAAATTTACGCATGTTGAACCTATTAGAACATCGAGGGATACTCGGGTGGTATACATAACATATAAATCAGTAATCCATCAACTTATTATCATTTCTGCTCTTTCGAGCTATAATTAGTAAGCTCCTTCTGAGCTGATGGACAGTAAGCTCCATTAAGCTGAAACGGTAAGTTTTGATGAGCTGAAAATAGTAAGCTCTAATAAGCTGATATATCGGTAAGCTCATACGAGCTAGAAACAGTAAGCTCATACGAGCTACAGTGAGTTCGCAACACATGCAGGATCTCAACCTAAATGGTAACCCTAGTGACATGTCACTTGTATCCTACGAATTCCTACGGTTCAATTGGGGCTCGATAACCATCAGAGTATATCAAATAGGCATTATAATTTCAAGTAAATCATTTATTCAATTACATACATTCATTTCAAATAATTAAAAGTATTTAAAAGTTTGATTCTAATTATACAAACTTACCTCGTATCGCTAGGATAACAAATATCGGCTATTCATCCATTTTTCTTTTTCCCCGATCTAAATTCGATCTCAGCTTATCTTGATCTATATATTATCAAATTCAATACATTCAATATTCAATCTATTCAATTTAGCCTATAATTCATATTTTGGAATTTTTACACATTTGCCCCTAAACTTTCACATTTTTACAATTTAGTCCTTATCACATAAAATTGCAAATTCATGCAATTTGGTACAACCCATGCTTAGCCAAATTTACTACATATTACTAGAAGCCCATATTTTCAATTTATTCACACTTTTACCCACGTAATTTTACATTTTCACAAATTAATCCCTTTTTGACATTTTTGTCAAAAATCACTTTACAAAAACTATTAATCTAAAATTAAACCTTCATAATCTATCATCAATCATCAAATTACTCAAGTATTCAACAATGGCAACATGATGCATCTTTAACAGTTTTGAAATATAAGGTACGGGCTAGCTAGAATACGAAGCAATGATCTCAAAAACGTAAAAATCATTAAAAACTGAGCAAAAACCATACCTAAATAAAGGATCCAAATAGTCGAACCTCAAAGAAAAAAATGGCTATTATTTCTTCTTATTTTCGGAAAGAAGATGATGATAATGAGTGGGAATTTTTGTTTTATTTAACTTATTATAACATAATTCATAAATTACAAAAATAACTTTAATAAATAACATAAAAATTCACCTAATACATGTCCAAACATGTCCATTCAAACAACCATCGGTCTAATTCCAACATAAGGACTCCCAAAATTTAATTTCATAGCTATTTAATACTTTTAACTAATAGAACATGCATTTTATGTTTTATGCGATTTAGTCCTTTTTATCGAATTAAGCATTCAAACAGTAAAATTTCTTTACGAAATTTTCATACAATAATTCTATCACGTTGTAAAATTTTATAAAATAATAAAATAAATATTTTGAATTCAGATTTGTGGTTCCAAAACCACTATTCTGATTTGACTAAAAACAGGCTGTTACACGTACTGCCACTCTCAACCTAACGGAAACGCAAAACCAGAGAATCATCCCTCAACTGCTTATTCCGAATATGATCAGTCCAAGTTGGACTAAATTGCAACTCGGCTAACAAACTCCCATCATCAAACAGACTTAGGCTAGCAAACATTGCCTTCAAATCAGACATATCCCTACGACTAAGAGCTTCGGCCACCACATTAGCCATACTAGGATGATACTCAATCGTGAAGTCGTAATCCTTAAGTAGTTCAATCCACCTACACTGCCTAAGGTTCAACTCCTTCTAGGTAAGGAGGTACTTAAGGCTCATATGATCGGTGTAGATAACACACCTCTCACTATATAGATAGTGCCTCCAAATCTTCAAAGCAAAGAGCATGACAGCTAACTCGAGATCGTTTGTCAGATAATTCCCCTCGTATGACTTAAGCTGTCAAGGCGCATATGCCACAACCTTACCGTATTGCATCAGTACACACCACGAACTCCTTACCAGATTTAGGCTATAACAAAATAGGAGCCTGAATCAAAACAAATTTGAGCTTCTTACTGCTCACTCGTCCAAAAAAAAGGGTGTTCTTACGTAACAACTAAGTCAGAGGAGTTGCAATTAACGAGAACCCATCAATAAATATCCGATAATAGCCCGCAAGACCTAGAAAATTACGAATCTTAGAAACATTCTTAAGCTATTTCCAATCAAGCATAGCCTTAATCTTTCTAGGATAAACTCGAATTCCCTCAGCAGAAACCACAAGTCCCAGAAAAGTCACTTTCTTAACCAGAATTCACACTTGCTGAACATAACGTAGAGCTATTTCTCTCACAAAATTTGAAGAACTACTCTAAGATGCTCATAATGATTATCTTCAGTCTTAGAGTATACCAGAATGTCATCGTGGAAGGCACGACGAACTGATCCAAGTACAGCTAGAAAACTAGGTTCATAAGGTCAATGAATGCAACCAGAACATTCGTCAAATCAAAGGGCATGACTAGGAACTCTTAGTGCCTATAACGAGTTCTAAAAGTAGTCTTATGGACATCAACCTCTTGAACTTTAAGTTTATGGTACCCTAAATGAAGAACTATTTTAGAATATACAGAAACCCTACGAAACTGATTAAACAGGTTGTCGATCCTCGAAAGTAGGTACTTATTCTTCATTGTTAACTTATTCAATTTACGGCAGTCGATACACATTCTCATGATACCATCATGTTCCTTTACAAACAAAACAGGTTCTCCCCACAGAGACACACTAGGATGGATGAACCCACAATCTAAGAGCTCTTGAAGCTAAGCCTTTAGCTCCATAAGCTCTTTCAGTGCCATACGATAAGGAGCGATGGACACCGAAGTTGTACCCTGTTGAAGCTTAATACTGAACTCAACTTTTTGATTCGGAGGTAAACCCGATAATTCCTCGAGAAAAACATTCAGGAATTACTTAACTGTTCGAATGTTCCCAACAGAAGAGTCCACAGAAGCTGAACCGCTTACAAAAGCTAAATACACTTCACATCCCTTCTGAACCAGTTTCTCGGCCACAAGAGCGGAGGTCATAATGGATAAATAATCCTGATGCTTGCTGATCATAATCACCTCCACCTCACTTTCAGATATTAGAACTACCCTCTTAGTTACACAATCCAAACTGACTCGATGCTCCACAAGCGAGTCCATACCCAAAATTAGATCAAGTTCCCCAAATGGTAACTTCATCAGATTAGTGAGAAACACAACCCCTTGTACCTCCAATGGTACATTCCTATACAGTCTATTCACTCGAACAAATTGGCCTAATGGACTCAGTAGAGAAATCTCACCATAAGTGCTCTTAGCAAGAATCCCCAAGTTTACAAAAACAGAACTAGCTACATAGGAATGTGTTGACCTTATGTTGAGCATTGCAAAATAAGGAACATCATAAATAAGGAACATACCCATAATCATATCAGCAGTGTCCCTGTCTTCACAATGTCGAGCAGTATATACCAACATAGGCTGCACCACTTCATACTGATTAGCACCTCTGCCCGGTGCTCTCTATCCATTACCCATACCATTACCACTCCTGGTTGGACCAAGTCCCCTAGTTGGCTGCTGAACTGCTCGCTGAAGCTGAACAAAACCTGAAGCTGGAGCTTGCATCCTCCCAACCTTCTCCAACATTCACCCGGATGGCGTCTACCACAATCTCTACACGGCTGAGCCACAGTAGGCGCAACTAGAACTCCAACTCTAGAAAGCCCATCAGATCTGGCCTGTTTCTTAGGCCTTTGAACAGAACTAAGGGCTCTGAATCCCTCTTATTCTTATCTCTCTCTCGGTCTCTGTTCTGGTGCTCAACGCGCTTAACCTCTTCGGCGATCTTTGTCTTGTCCACCAAAATGGCGAACTCCCACTCCCTCTATAGGGTTATCATGACTCTCAGATTATCTCTTAGACTATCCTCAAAACGGACACATTTCTTATACTCAGACGCCACCATCCCATGAGCATAACGACTCAATCTCAGAAATTCAGCCTCATATTCAGCCCATGTCCTATCCCCCTAAGTAAGATTCATGAACTCGTGCCTACGAGCATCCACATAACTTACCCCCACATATTTACTATGGAAGGCAATTTTAAAGTATTCTCAATTAACCCGACCCTGCTGAGTACCCTCCTCAATAGTTAACCACCAGTGATATGCCTCATCGTGAAGTAAAGATACTGCACTCTTCAATTTCTACTCAGGGGTGCATTCAATATCATTCATTGTCCTCTCAGTGGCCTCCAACAAGTATTTGGCCACAGTCAGGGTGACTCTAGTGACGCCCTAAACAACTTAGCACCATTAGACTGAAGTCGTTTAGTTACCGACCCACGACTCTCAGAATGAGAATAGGGCCCAGCGACGCTCTCCAACACTCTCAGCATGGGTTTGGACAATGCGTCATCCCCAATCGAGCGACTATGAGACCCAATCTCAGCAGTAGGTGTAGCTGGTGTCTCATTCATATCCAAATTAGGCATACTCCCATCAAGGACGACTCAGCTTGAGTCCCTCTACGACATCCGCCATGACTACGTGTTCCATGAGCACTCATCGTATTCAAAGTTTTATTTACATTACAAAGTTTTATGTATCAGTTTCAGTGTTTATTAGCAAGTATTTTATGCGTCAAATAATTATCAGAAGTTTCAGAAATTTTAGAAGATTTCTTTCTCTAACTAACTCAGTGCAGTTTTAATCGTTTCAAAGTTTTCTAATTGAAGTGTATCTAAGTTAAAAGTACTTATATGATCGGCACCGGAAACTCGATATTCCACTAACTTACTTTTCAGATTCAAAAACAAACTTTACTCGAAAAAAGGTTTTTACAAATATAATTTTTGAACCCAAAATTTCACAGCCTAGGTTTTGCAATCTGATTCTGATACCACTAAATGTAACACTCCAAACCTGGCCTAGACCTTACGGCCGAATCTGGAAATGTTACGAAAAAATATTATAAATCCGACTTCATTTTTATTCGAAATCATCATAAACCATTGTTACTTAGTATGCTTGATTTGTTAGGAAAACATGTTGATATACTTATTTAATTTAAATTCGTTTACATCTTTCAATTAAATCAAATATTTTGCAGCGGAGTTTCTTAAAACGTTGTATTTTGGTAAATCAATTTGTTTCCTCGAAAATCGTTATTTTAAAAAAATGTTATTTTCGTAAAAATTGTTTTATCAATCGTTATGCTAGAAAACAAAAATAAAATCCGATACCAAAACAGTTCCAAAAGTCCAGAGAGTCCAAATCATACGAAACTCTCAAAATAGAAATTTACGTAAGCCAAATTAAAGTAAAAATAGTTTTACGGCAAGGTGGACACAACCAAGCTCTCGTCGCACTAACCTGCCTAAGTTTGAGGGTTACCTGAAATTATCAGACAAACAGAGAATGAGATTTATAACTCAGTGTGTAACTCAATAGAAAACTTAAACCCCCAATTGAATAAAATCGCTAAAACAAAAACAATGCTGACAAAAGATGACGACTGCTCCCAACGCCCAACCCAAAATGAATAGCAAAGAATTGAAGCAACAAAGTCGTAAATGAATGGAATTATTTTAACCAGAAATGAACAGAACGACGGCCAGGAAAAAGAGAAGAAAAATAAAGATTAGAGAAAAAGAAAGAAAAAGAAACATAAAGAGGACTTTCCGAATTTAAAAAAATAAATAACCATCCACACTCTTTCCCCTTGAAAAGAGGCACCAACCTTATCCCACAACTAACCAGATAATTATTGAAGAGTTCAAATTAGGTTTAAACTCCTCAACAACTTTAATAAAACAAAACAAAACGCCTCTTACACATAATAAGACTAGAACTCTGAACCTTAAGCAAATCTACCCAGCTCTTATCCACCCAAACTGAATATATTTCATGACAAAACCCAACACATTCAAAACTTAAAATTTTGGGCGTTACACCAAATTGTTACATTCTCCAACCCAAACTTCACATACTTGTACAATTTAAGAGTCAAACACTTACATGACTTCAACATGAATCAAACAAAGCATGGCATTCAATTATATCTCGTACTTAATATTCCATTGTACTATTTCTCAAGTCATTCATCAACTTAGCTATTCCCAGTAGCTTACTTGCAACCTTTAACATGCCAAACCATACAAATTAATATCATTACACGTACTAGAATCACAAAAGATCAAACCATGCATCAATTAGATCACATACCGACCTAATACACAAGTTCAACCATTATCACATTACCACATAAACATTAACTCCAAATTGACCATTTCCACAACAAAGGCCCTTATGTACATGCCATAATATCTAGCCTCAAAATAAAATAATTCTACCATCTTTTGATAGTGTATGCTTTGTGTTGATCTGACTCAGTAAGTTCTGCAAGGTGATGATCTACAAGGGAAATAAAACAACTAGAGTAAGTATTTAGAATTCTTAGTAAGTTCAAATGGAAATACTATGTTTATCTTGTTCTTATATAAGCATTAAAGCAAAGTTTGGCATAATGTTGGCTATAGCATGACATTCAAAACATCAACAAGGTGAGCATATACCAATATCCAAGATCATTTGATACTACATGTAACTTAAACAAACCAATTTATATCAGTTTCATACACTTATCACAATGGCATATTCAATACAATCACATTTCCATCATTAATTATAAATATGTATCAATTACAATTAAATTCATTCAATAACAATTCAATTTTATTACCAAGTCCATTTCATCCCATTTTCATGTTTCCAATTTCATTTAAATCGTTTCACATGATGAATCTTAGTAAAACGGACTCGGATACACAAGTGAACTACACCATACCAATTGCTCGCTTAAGCTGGATATATATATTAGGTTACCCGTCTGGGCTAAACCTATTACACGACACATCAAGGTTACTCTTCTGAACTAAACTAGTGTCATTTAATACCCGAGAATTTGCAACGAATGTTGAATCTTGTTAAAGTCTGAAATAATCCTCATACATGCGCGCATAAGACCCTATTGGCATACCAATTGTATCATAACCTTTTACTAAGTTCACACGGGCATCATTTACACATATAAGCATTGCAAATCCGTGTAATTATCCATATTTCATATTGTACCCTGTACATGGTCACTGATTCATTTACATGTTTTTTAATCATTCAGACTTTCACATAGCATTTCAATTCAATCCATTCTAGCCACATATGGCAGATTCAATTCAATTCAATCCATTCTAGCCATATATGCCAAATTCACTAATATCTCAATTTATACTTAACATATTTATGTATTAAATAAAACATAAACATAAATATCACATAAATAAGATAATAAGTTCCATATGAAATTACACGTTTAAAATGTGAAAAAAAGTGGATACTTAAGTGACTAATCCAAAATTTTAGTTTTTCCCTTATTAGGTCCATTTTGGTCCAAATCTTGATCTATACAATTATTTTATATAACAAATCAATACCAATCACTTTCATACAATGCTATGATATGCATGAACCTATATAAATCTATTTTTTATTTCCCTCAAATTTTACATTTTATTCAATTTAGTAGTCCCTAAACTTGGGATAAGCATAACTTTGGATTCCTAGCTTCAGATTAAATTTGATTTCATATATTCTCATTAGGGAACTTATACTTTCTATTTCTAACATAATTTTATGACAAGTTTTACATTTATTCAACTTGGTTACTAATGTAACAAAGTTAAAAACCAAGCTAAATTAACTTTACAATCTAGTTCTTTCCATAATCTAAGCTTAAAATCTATCAATTTTGAGTCTAATTCTTCAAGAAATCAATAATGATCAACTTTCTAAAAACTTTAACAGTTTAAAAAATTGGTATATGAGCTAGCTAAATCAAACTCCAATGACCTCAAAATTATAAGAATTACAAAAAAATTACTTAAATTACCTACCAAATAAATGGTTGAAAGTTCCAAGGGTTTGAAAGTTTTTTCTTTGTTTTTACTTCCTATTTGGACGGTGAGTTGAAGAAGATGACAATGGTTGTAAACTTTTCCCAGTTATTTTATATTTATACTTTAATTAAAGCCTAATTAAACGAACTTAATTAACATAACATGACTTAATTAATCGATTGGCATCATCATCCATTAACTTTTACTTTACAATGGTTTATTAACTATTTCGGTCTTTTGATTAATTATCATTCAAGTCCTCAAGCCTTTTGCTAATTAAAATTGTATAGCGATTGGACTTTGCAATTTTGTCCCTAGGCCTTAATTAACTATTAATTCAACAAAATTACTAACTCAAAATTTAAAAAATAATTATTAACTCCGTAAACACTATTATATACTATTTACAGACTCCGCTTACAAAAATGAGATTTTAAAACCCCATTTTTCGGTACCCTTGAAAAATTAGGTCGTTATAGATCCTTTAATCATTTTGATCATTAATAACTAACAAGTATGCTGACATAGTTATTAGCAATTGTCATGTTATCCAATGGTAGAATCATACTATTGTGGGGTCAATTAACTCCCCAAAATAAAAAATAGATATATAAAAAAATTATGTAATGCCCTGAATAATTTAAGTCTGTTTTTGTGAAATCTGACACAAGCGTGTATCTGCTTCAGTGGCTAAGTGTTTTGGGTGTGTGTATGAGGTCTTGGGTTCAAGTCTCACCTTTGTCATGGCTAAGTGTTTTGGGTGTGTGTATGAGGTCTTGGGTTCAAGTCTCACCTTTGTCAAATTTTGTTATTTTTCTAATCCTAGCCTTACCTTTGTTGAGTGGGCTTATATAAGGTTGTCAGCTATTTTATATCAGAATGAGCCTATTGGCTCAAGTGGTAAGGAAGTTAGTGTGTTGGGGGTCTTGTGTTTGAATTCCTACACAAACATGGATGATAATTTTTGCTCGGTTGTCCGATAGAGTTTCGGTAGAGTTAAAATTTTGAGGGACTTATGAGTAGTGGGTTAGTGGGAGAAAAATAAGGGATATGTGAATATCTTTTATTTTTGTTTTCTTTTGTTCAAAATTTTTCTCTCTACCAAAGAAAGTTTGACATCAATTCTTCTCCATTTTCTCTGTTTTCATTCTTTTCTCCTTTTTGCTATGTTTTCCTACCTTGTTAAACTGCTGTTGAGTTCTTGCGTTTTGGGAATTCTGTCTTTCTTCTTTCGTTCGGTAAGTGAAGTTTTAGGTATTCTATAATTTCTGATTTCTAAAACGCTGGTTGGTGCTATGTTTGTTGTTTTGGCGGAATGGTGAGTAGTTAAGAGATTGATTCTTGCTAGGGTTTGTTCGTGTCATCGATAAGTCTTGGGCATTATTTCAGGTTATGTGCCAATTTGTAATTTGATTGCTAAATGGGCATTTAGATGCTTTTTCTCAGGTTTTAAAGGCCTCGGGAGTGTTTTTGCATCAAAATCATACTAGGTGTGTACTCGAAACACGAAAAACTGAGATTTAACGAAAGCCGAAAGTGCATTCTATCGACACTGCGCGGACGTGTGCCTAGCTGTGTGTGTAGCACCCTTTACCCGTATCCGATGTCGGGACAGGGTTCGAGGCATTATCGAACTTAAACGTACACCATTTCATAAAATCGCGCAATAAAATTTCATTTGTATCAAAAATTTTCATACACATGCATAATGTCCCTTACACGAGCTACCGAGGCTCTAAACATGCATTAAAGGCAGTTTGGGACTAAACCGAGAACTTTGGAAAGTTTTGGGAAAACTTAGAAAGATTTTCATGAAACTGGGTAACACGCCTGTGTGGACACGGGGAAACACCCGTGTGTCTTCAACACGCCCGTGTCCTCAGACCGTGTAACTCTCTATTTATGACGTCAGTAAAACAAATTGAACCACACGGTCAGGCCACACGCCCGCGTGCTAGGCCGTGTCCTACACACGACTGAGACACTTGGTCGTGTCTCTGCCCGTGTGGCTAGCACTTAGGCTATTTTCCAAGCCTTTTGTTGCCTTAAACTTTCACAAACTTTACCACTTTAAAGACACCTATCATAGCATCATTTTAATGATTTAGCATGCCTCACTAGGGTATGTTTTTAACAACCAAGCATAACATATTACCCAATAATTAATCTCTACTTATTCAACAAAAGTCCATGTTCAATCATTATCAAATTAATGCCAATTTACGCGTTTATTCCATAACCATGACCACCCCGAATGGTCCTAAGGCATTCTCATGCATATATGTTATACTATTCATAGTAAACAATTATAATCACATCGTAAGGCATTAACAAATAGTAAGGATAATTAGGCTTATAAGCCAAAACATTATAAGCCACATCCCATAGCTATATACAATGAATCAACATAAGCCAATACATTTGGCCACTCATGATAACATCTAACATAAAAACTAAATCTTTATACATGCCACTCACTTGAAAAATTTTAACATATATATATAAGTCGACACTTCCAAAATGATGACTTGATAGTGATGCTGCCTCTGACAATTTCCAACCCCGAGCTGACCTGACAACACTAAAGAAATGGAGAGGAGGGAGTAATCTTGAAGCTTAGTAAGTCCATATGAAAATAATAAGAAATATGCTAACATGTTTCTCAAGGTAATACAACCATAATTACACTTTTACTTATATTCTAGTCATGTTGTTTTCTCAAGTCATAGTTACCAAATTATTTATATCTAGAGCTATGGAACTCCAAATTAAGATCTGCTAATTTTTCCTGAAACTAGACTCACATTTTCAAAATTTTTGGTTTGGCCAGTAAGTACAGTTTATTCTTTAAAGTTACCCCTTTTTTGCTATCTAATAGTTCCGACCCCTCTTTACTAAAAATTAATTATCTCATAATATGGGACTGGGATGATGTTCTTGTCTATTTCTCTTGAAAATAGACTCATTAATAATTCTAATAATATAAATTATAACCCATAACTATTTATGTACAATTTTCAATGATTTTCTCAAATCAAAATAGAGGATTTTGAAATCATTCTGACTTTGTTTCACACAAATTCAAATATCTTATAATATGAAAATCCTTTGCTTATACCGTTTCCTTTATAAGAAACTAGACTCGATTAGCTTTAATTTCACATTTCATTAAATCTTTAACCCTCTTTCCACTATTTTTGGTATATTTTCCAAGTTGGACTACTGTAGTTGTCCCAAAACTGTTTAGTGTAAAATAATGGTAACTAAGCTTATAACACCTTTACAAACCATTTTAAAAATTATGGTAAAAATATATATTGGTAGATCATAAGAATAGAACCATAATTATAAGGCCATCAATATTTCATTCTCATAGGCATAACTTATTTATTTGTATCCTTACCAAAGATGCATCATTTCATAATCGTAATAGTATTTGAGCTTCGAGTACATACCTGTACCTTTTCAACATGGTCATATACTTACCTTGTCGTTTTCATCACAAGCTTTGAACTACCCGTTGAACCACTTGGAATACTATCGGATATTGAATAAGCCTCAAACATAGGGTAAGATGCCGACTCCATGTCCCAGACATGGTCTTACACTGACTCACACATCAAAGTCGATGCCATGTCCTAGGTATGGTCTTACATTGGCTCTCATATATCGAGGCCGATACCATGTCCCAAACAAGGTCTTACACTGGCTCTCATCTATCGGTGGCGATGCGATGTCCCAGACATGGTCTTACACCGACACATCTCAAGTCGATGCCATGTCCCAGACATGGTCTTACACTAGCTTTCATATCTCAAAGCTATGCAATGTCCCAAACATGGTCTTACACTATCTCTCGTCTCAATGCTGATCCCATGTCTAGATATGGTTTTACACTGGCTCTCACAACGTGGCCAATGCATGTCCCAAACATGTCTTCCACTAGCACACATATCACCCAAATGTCATAGAATGAATCTCCAATCTATTCCTAAGGTTCAACCGGGAGTTTATCACGTTAAGTCTCATATGCATACTCATATTCACAATCAAACAATTTATGCTATATCAATTTAATCACACATAATAACCATGTAGTTGCGTTATTTACACCCAACTTACTCGTTCCAATGGAATATCATATTCCATCAATTTCCAATGCATTCAATCATCACATAAATGTTATTAACATTTGGCATCACTTTCTCATATACAATATCATCAACATAAAATTCAATACAATCATAGCAAGATATTTTACAAGTATATTAACAATAGCATGGATATCATGCTTATTTAATCACACGGACTTACCTCGAATGCAATTTCGACTAATTACTCCATTTTATTCCATAACCTCGTACTTTCTGATTTAAGCCTGAATCTCAATTTTATTGATCTATAATGATAAAATTTACTACTTTAATCATCATATTAACAAATATACTTTGGAAAAATGACCATTTTGTCCCTAGACTTTTACAAAAATTATGATTTTACCCCTAAGCTCGTAAATCGATTTTTATCAAATTTCTTCATTAATCAAGCCTAGCTGAATTTATTTTAGGCTTATAGCAACCCAATATTTCATTCATTTCACACATTTATCACCTTTTTATCAACCTTTACAAAAAGGTCCATTTAGGTGTTTTCATGAAAATCCTTTCACAAAAGTTGTTTATTACACAACCATGACTTATTTTCTTCCATAAAAATTCAGAAAACAACATAAATAGTCACATGGAAAAACCCTAGACTTTCAACCATTTTGCAAAATCATCCCCCTATTAGCTAGATTAAGCTACAATGGTTCCAAAAATACAAAAATCATCAAAAATGACCATCAAAATCACTTACTTGCAAGGGAACTAAGTGGCTTAAAATTTAAGCTCTCAAAACCCCCATGTGTTCTGTAATTTTTCGTGGAAGAAGAAGAAGAAATGAAAAATATGACAACTTTTTTCTTTATTTTATTTTATTACCAAAAAAGTCACCTAATGTCCACCAAATTTTGACTTTTCAACTTTCTTGTCCCCTATTGCTGGCCATCACTCCCCTAATGTCCTATTTTCACTTTAAAGACCTTCAATTTTGGTTATCTAGCTATTTAACATATTTGGGTAGTAAAATAAAACTTTTTCCCTTTATGCGATTTAGTCTTTTTTCGCAATTAAGCTCACAAACGCTAAAATTAATTCACCAAAATTTTCATGCACTCATATAATCATACTGTAACATAGAAAATAATATTAAAATAATTTCTTGACCTTGGGTTTGTGGTTTTGAAACCACTATTCTAACTAAGCCTTATTTCGGGATGTTACAGTGTGGAAGGTCATGTGCGAGACACGAATATGTGTTTGACGAGGGCATGGTCGTGCGCAAGACACAGCCGTGTAGTGGTGTCGGTGTGGCAGTGTAGGTCAAACAGACTAGACCGTGTAGGTCACACGGGTATGCCACACTGGTGTGTGGGTTTGGGCCAGGTTGTGTGGGCCACACAGGCAAGGCCAATTTGAGTGTGTCCCTAGGGTTGCACGGGTCATTTCGATCGACTGTGGGCCTACCGTAGGGTCAGTAAGGGCTAACCAACCCTAAAACTATATGATCTATTAGTTTGAAATTCTACTCTGAGTATGACACTATTTGCATGTCTGATTATCCTTATGTATATATATATTTGATATCTGTATATAAGCATGTAAGCATGATAATTCTGAATATAGATATATATTTGATTGAGGAGGGCTTTGTATATGTGGAGGAAGTGTTCTATATGACGATCATCGCTTATATTCTGGCGGCTTGGCTGCACATTATCTGATATGTGTCGTAATGACATGATTCGGTGTGTAGGGATGAATGGGTGTTTTTAACCCCACATGGTGTGATGGTATGGTCGGAGTTGGTGTGTAGAGGATAGGGGTAGAATTCTGCATATCTGTTTCCATTATCTAAATCTATAAAGGACTTAAGTCCGAATCTGAATCTGAATCTGACTGTGTATGTCATTTTTGTATGTATAGCATGTCTATTTTTGTTGGGTTACTGTAACACCCCAAACCTGGCCTGGACGTTATGGCCGAATCTGGAGATGTCACATTGAAGTATTTTTCGTAAAACATGATATCATTGAAAAGCCCAATGTTTATTTAGCCCCTTTGTGTGATCTAGAAAATTATTTTAAAACCTGCGTCATTATCAAGAGTATTTACTTTAAAATGTTATATATCTCAAAATCTTGTTTATCGCGGAAGCTTTTGAAATGGTTTTGCCCACTCGCGGTATTTTGGTAAATCATGCATATCTTTTGAAAACTCGCATCCTACTGCTAGCAGATATAAATAAAAATAAATAAAACCCCAAAATATAAAATTATAGAGGCCTTATTACATAACAATACCCAAAGAAAACTACTTTTAATTCAAAAACAAATATGGAAGCAAGAGCAGTTGTGTGGCCGCCTTTGAGTCCCTCGCAGCACCAATCCGCCTCAGGATTAGGGATTACCTATACAGTTAAAACAAATGGGTAAGTTTATGAAAACTCAGTGTGATCCCATAATAAAAAATCAGTTAGACATACAGAGAGCGAATACATTCTGAGCCCAAGCCCATATCAGTAACAGTAGTAGTCTGGGCCTTAACCCATTTCAGTAACAGTAGCAGTCTGAGCTTTAGTCCATTTCAGTAATAGTAATCAGTGTAGTAACCATGATCAAAGTAGTAACAGTAATTAGTGCAGTATGCAAGAAGAAAATCCTACCCAATCCAGCCTCTACACACCATCTCTGTACCTACCCTACACACTATGTGGGGATAAAATCGACCCACCCAGCCCTACACACCAAGTAGCACCAGTTGCAGCGCTAAAATAGTATTGTAGCAAAGCTGCCAGTATAGTAGGCTTAAAGCCATCAATAGGTTCATAGTCGTCTTGTGCAACCCGTGTGACCATAACAGTATAGTACACTTCCTCCAAAATCATATATCCCACCCCATGCAATGCAACATACATATAACAAGGCATGCCCAAAAACAATCATACATGTCGTAGAACAAATCTATCCTTTTACCTTACAGGGATATTACAATCATATTACCCTACAGGGTTAATACAGCCATTTTACCCTACAGGGGTAATACAATCATTTTATCACATAAGAGCAAAATCGTCATTTTATCACATAAGGACAAAACAGTCATTTTGCCAAATAAGGGAAAAATAGTCATTCTATCTCATAAGGGTTCAAGTATGCTTACTGACCTAACAGAAGGTCACAGTTGTCTCGGGCAACCCATGCAACATTAACAGTCAGACAGTGGAAATGGGCCTAAATCCCATAACATAGCCATGTGGGCTTACACGCCCATGTGGCCCACGAAGCCCAAAAATGGCCTTGACTGTACGAACTAAATAATCTGGCCCAAAAATATCCACGCGTCCACGTTATTTATCCGTATGGGCCCACACGGCCCATTTCAGACCAATAAGGCCCAAAACGGCCTAAGTCTATGGTATCGCCCATGGTGGCCTCTCGTAATTCAGTACCCACGTTTATGTGTTTAGGGTTACCACACGAGCGATCGCATGCCAATGTGGCATCAACGGTCCTATTTTTTGGCTTTTTTTTATTTACGGTAATGGCAGTATTTTACACACACACACACACACACCTGTTTATGAGAACGCGCCGAAAACCACGACCACCAACCTATATTCAATCAAGACCCTTGATTAGTTCTATAACCAAAAGATTAAACACCCTCTTATAAACACTCATCTCTTAAACATATTAATACTTGCCTTGACTGAATGAGTGCGGTTTCAACCCACCCAAAACACTAACAAGATTGCTAACAAACTCCTTGATGGTTATCTGCATATTAAGTGGATTCATTACTCATGTTGCTTAAGCTTGTGGTTTCAATCCACATATATTAGCCTAAAGAATATGCAAATCCCAAAGTTAGAAAAAGGCATTCGGCCAAAACCAACCCAAGAAAACATAATCTAGTTCATATCAATCACTACGAATAGTATTACCTTCGGTTAAGAATGAACGAAATGGTTCCAATCATTTCTACAGTGCTAGAGAACTCCTTCACTCCTCGAGGATTACTTAAACACGAGTAAACACCATAACCAAAAGAAAGAAGAAGATAAGAATTGGCATTTAGAGAAATAGAGGAGATAAGTTGAAAGAGCAAAGTCACAGATACTTACCAACCGATATCTAGCCAACAGAGAATGATCAAATGAAAGGGAAGAGAGGGTAGAATCGAGAGAGAGATGAGAGGGTACTCCACCAAGGCTTGAATGAGAGGGAAAGTAGAAGAGAATAGGAAATGAAGGACTAGGGAAAAGATTGATGGAGCAAAACAATATTCGGCTACAATGGAGGAAAATGTTCGGTTACACAAAACCGAATGTGAGTAAAGGCAAGGTACAATAATATTCAAGAGGAGAAAAGTAAGGGAGAGAGAAGAAGTTGATCAAGCAAAGCACGAAAATAGAGAGCAAAAAGAACCAAACTACCCGAATGGACACTAGTGGTATTTGGCTACCAAACAAACAATAAAATGAACAACAAGTGGTAATCGTTTCTGAAATGGAGAGAAAAACCACAATTTGGAGAAATCCCGAAATGAAAATGACCAATTACCAATACATAGCCGAATTTTACCCCAAAAGAACTCCCCAATTTCGTGCAGCCTTCCACACATTAAACACCTCCCCAATAACCCTACACAACCAAAACACTAAGTGCCAGAGTTCAAACCTAGCAAGACTCTTCTCCAAATTCGAACTTGCTTGATTTTCTCCTTAATTTCCTCTCATCCATCTCTTCAAATTCAGCTAACAACCACCCTATTCAAATCTATTCAAACTCTTGGTGTTTCGGTCAAACACAACTTCCTTCCGTAGCCACCAAGAAAAATAATCTCCATTTGCATAAGCAGGGATTCAAACCTCAGACCAATAGCACACTCCACATGCCACTATCCACTAGACCAGCAGGCTTTTTATATCATACTTTACCAAATTTTATTTATAACCCTACGGACCAAAGATAGGGATTTTATCTTTAAAAACCAAAGTTTTGTGGATGCCAAGGCTTGAACCCAGGACTTCCCAAACACTTCCCAGCATACTTAAACACTGAAACAGACACTCAATTGTGTCACTTTCTTGCACAACCAAATATTTATGAGTAGCTTCCCAACTGCTCCCACACTCAAGACCTAATACTTCTAGGCCAAAATCCGGGGTGTTACAGTTACACATTGAGTTTACTTAAACTTATTTCTGTTTGTCTGTTCTTTTCAGGTAATCTATAGACTTAGGCGGATCGGTGCAGTATAGTCTTGCGGTGACCACTAGACTACGAACTTGTAACACCCCAAACCGGGCCTAGACGTTATGGTCGTATCTGACGTGTCACATTGAAGTTTTTAAGAAAATCGATGCCTCTTTCAACGTCCTTCTTAGTGTTTTAAAAGATAGACTTTGCTAAGTTAATAAAGTGAATGGAAGCTGTACATTAGGTAGGTATCCGAAACAGAGGAGGAGAGCCATGAAGGCTACTTAAGTACCAATCTCTTGATTGGATCCAATCCTAGACATACCCACAACCATTGCCACACTTTGGTGCTAGGTTAGGTTTTGAGAAAAACGAGTTGAAATTCATTTAAGTAGATATTTTTGATAAACTGATTAATTGTATCGTTGCGTTATTTAGAAAATAATTATCATTTTGGAAACGCGCCCTAGGTCTAACTCATATTGTTATCAGAAAAATATGGCGTATAAAATAAAATAATCCCAGAAAAATAATTAAAATGGCCTTATTACAACCCAAAACCAAATAATAATATTAATAAGATAAAACTTATAAAGAAATAATTCGGCTACTTATTGCAATTAAAAGAAATAGAAACAGTAGTGTGGCCACCTCCGAGTCCCTCGCAGCTTCAAACCATCTAAGCTTAGGGATTACCTGCACAGTTAGAAACGGGGTGAGTTTACGAAAACTCAGTGTGTAATCCTCAACAACAAACAAACAGTGAATAACACAGTGTCAGTACAATCTGGGCCAAAGCCCTATTCAGTAAAGTACAGTCTGGGCCTTAGCCCTTAAACAATAGCAATATGGGCCTAAGCCCTAATTCAGTCTCGACATATACTGGGCCAAAGCCTTTCCATAAATCATATCACTGGGCCGAAGCCTTTTCATAAATCATATCACTGGGCCGAAGCCTTTACTGTAAACGGTATAGCCCTTAGGCCCATTTCAATATCACATGTAATGTCAATGAAGGTATGCAAGCCCATTTCAATATCACATGTAATGTCAATGAATGTATGCAAACCCATTTGGGGAGACTACTCGACCCACCATCCGCTACTCTCCAACCGTACCAACCAAGCTCTCCATGTGGGGAATAACTCAACCCCCCCAACCAAACTCTCCACTGGCAGCATAGCTGCTTTATCATATAACTGGAGGCTTAGCCTCTTTTAATAATTGGGGCAAAGCCCTTTCTGATAAACTGAGGCAAAACCCTTTTCGGTAAACTGGGGCAAAGCCCTTTTAGCACTTCCTCCATCAATATAACCCATATCCCATGCAATATGTCATGTATGCGAATGTCATGCCAATATTTGAATCAAACAATCACAGTCAAGTCATTCATATCACCAACATATATTCAACATCAAATCCGTCAACCACACAGTCCAAGTCAATCACTTGCCCACAAGGGCAAAACAGTCATTTTTCATATTATAAGGGTATTTTTGTAATTTTACCAAAAAAATCAGGGTTTTCCATGTTCATTACAATTGTCAATATTTTTGAGTGTTTAAACAATGATCTTTAACCCACTTATCAAATTCGGGCTTTTGGGCCCAAAACCCCTAATGGGCCCTACGAATGCTGATTTAGCCTACTTAACCCAAATTTTACAACAATACTGACCGTGTTAACGTGCAACTTTTCCAAATTCCATTTTTTATCAATTTTACCCAAATGGGCCCAAAAGCACATTTAGCCCAATTCCTGGCCATTAAGGCCCAACTTACCATCGTGCACAAAATTGAGTTCTTACCCGTTCCATCGATCCAAATACCGATCTTATCGTATTTATCGCATCTATACCCACACACAACATTACAAGTTCCCGAAATGCCGGTATTTTAGTTGAAACGTTTCCATAATCAATCACCTACGGTAACCACCACCTGTCACTCAAACTTAACTAATCCAATATCAATATATGTAAATCTTAAGCACATCAGTCATACGGAACATAAGGGCATATTCGTCATTTTACCATACAAGGGTATTACGGTCACTTTACGCTACAGGGGCTTTACGGTCTTTTTACCTATTAGGGGTATTTTAGTCATTTCATCCTACAAGGGTGTTTTGGTAAATCTACAAACCAAGGGTATTTCAATAATTTTGTAAACCAATAGTATTTCTATAACTTTTAGAAAGTCAATGGTATTTCTATAATTTTGTAAATCAGGGGTATTTTGGTAATTTTACAAATTGAGGGTATTTTAGTAATTTCACAAACTAGTGGTATTTCGGTAATTTTACAAACTAGGGTATTTTGGTAATTTTACAAACTAGGGGTATTTTGGTAATTCTATCCTACAGGGGTATTTCAGTAATTTCACAATCGAGGGTAAAACGGTAATTTTGTAAACTGAGGGTAAAATGGTAATTTTGTAAATTGAGGGTAAAACGGTAAATCTGTAAATTGAGGGTAAAATGGTAATTCTATAAATCGAGGGTAAAACGTTAATTTTGTAAATCGAGGGTGAAAATCGAGGGTGAAACGGTAATTCTATAGATCGAGGGTAAAATGGTAATTCTACAAATCGAGGGCATTTCAATAATTTGGTAAACTAAAGTATTCTAAACAGGGATAACAATACGAATGGGCCTAAAGCCTATTCTCGGCCCAAATGGGCCCACACGCTAGTGTGGCCCTTTTAGCCCAAATCTAGCCACAAATATGATATTCACCTAGCCTAGTCCAATATTTACTACACAATCAAACAACTTATCCAATTGGGCCCGTAGGCCCATTAGGCCCACATGACCCCTTTCGGCCCATCGCGACCCGAAGTAGCCATCCTACAGCTAGAGTAGCTAGAAAATACACACCTGATAGGAGACTGGAGTTAACCCATGCTCCAAGCACTCTTAGTCGACGCCTAACCCAAACGAGCACGCCATACAGCGAAAGGGATCAGCCAAGAAAAGGTACCTTTACTCTCCTCATGGTTCCCTCTATTTAAAGCTAGCTTCGCAACCACTCTTATGTTAGCTTCCCGA
The DNA here is from genome assembly GCF_007990345.1 of Gossypium hirsutum. Lineage (NCBI taxonomy): Eukaryota > Viridiplantae > Streptophyta > Magnoliopsida > Malvales > Malvaceae > Gossypium > Gossypium hirsutum. The sequence continues at coordinate 103,992,218 of NC_053426.1, forward strand.
TGTGGGATCCCTCCAACATCAGAGTTTAAATTCAACACCAACTCTTACCGCCCCTTGTTAGCAAAATAAATGCTCCTTGCTTGCCATGGGATTCGAACTCATGCCTCTCCTCAGATGCTCCACACGCTACTTGCCACTAAGCCACAAGGTTTTTTGTGTCATATTTTATCCCAATTAATTATAAGGTTTAAAGGCCAAAGTGCAGGTTCCCTTAAAAAAAACCCAAATAAATTGCAAGAGCCAAGGCTTGAACCCAGGCTCCCATACAACCTTAATGACGCCACAACCACTAGATTACAAGCTTCCTTGTGTCATTTATTTAACACAATAATTTAAAAGCCCTCATCCAAGCATCCAGGTTTTTTTCTCTTAATACCAAAATTTTTTCTAAAGCCCAAGTTTGAACCCAAGATTTCTCTAACACTTCTTAGGGCCATTAACCACCAAAGCAGACATTTAATTGTGTTATTTCATTGCACAATTAAATACCTATATACAACCTCCTTACGGACCCGCACTCAAAGCCCAATACTTCTAGGCCCAAATTCGGGGTGTTACAATTCTACCCCCTTAAAGAAATTTTGTCCTCGAAATTTTCCACTCTCAGACTACACCACCACACTTCCGCTGCACACTCTGATACTAATAATACTAGCATACACCCAAAACATTTATCCATCGGAGCGGATAGATTTCACATGCAAACAATTTCTACATTTCCAGAACGCACACCAAATAAATACTAAATCTAAATTCAAGCGTTACAGTTTACTCTACCTAAAAAGTTCCAGTATAGTGCTACTATCTATAGTGGTTTCTCAATATAGCATTTCAATCTATAACAGTAAACAGAGTTAGAGAACTTACAGATTTGGTGCCGGAGACTCGGTGTGCCACACTTCCAATAACATCTTTTCAGAAACAAGTCAAGTTTCGTTAATAAATTTCAAAACAAAATTTTAGAAAAACCCTTTTCAAACCCCAATTTTGAAAAAAGAAAAAAAATAAAAAAATAACAATAATTTTTTGCTACCGATACCACAGTCGAGTTTTGTAATCTGGATCTGATACCACTAAATATAACACCCCAAACCCGGCCCAGACGTTATGACCGGATCTGACGTGTCACATTGAAGTTTTTAAGAAAACCCATGCCTCTTTCAACGTCCTTCTTAGTGTTTTAAAAGATAGTCTTTGCTAAGTTAATAAAGTGAATGGAAGCTGTGCATTAGGTAGGTATCCGAAACAGAGGAGGTGAGCCATGAAGGCTGCTTAAGTACCAAGCTCTTGATTGGATCCAATCCTAGACATGCCCACAACCATTGCCACACTTTGGTGCTAGGTTAGGTTTTGAGAAAAACGAGTTGAAATTCATTTAAGTAGATATTTTTGATAAACTGATTAATTGTATCGTTGCGTTAGTTAGAAAACAATTATCATTTTGGAAATACGCCCTAGGTCTAACTCATATTGTTATCAGAAAAATATGGGGTATAAAATAAAATAATCCCAGAAAAATAATTAAAATGGCCTTATTACAACCCAAAACCAAATAATAATATTAATAAGATAAAACTTATAAAGAAATAAATCGGCTACTTATTGCAATTAAAAGAAACAAAAACAGTAGTGTGGCCATCTCCGAGTCCCTCGCAGCTTCAAACCATCTAAGCTTAGGGATTACCTGCACAGTTAGAAATGGGGTGAGTTGACGAAAACTCAGTGTGTAATCCCCAACAACAAACAAACAGTGAATAACACAGTGTCAGTACAATCTGGGCCAAAGCCCTATTCAGTAACAGTACAGTCTGGGCCTTAGCCCTTAAACAGTAGTAAAATGGGCCTAAGCCCTAATTCAGTCTCGACATATACTGGGCCGAAGCCTTTCCATAAATCATATCACTGGGCCAAAGCCTTTTCATAAATCATATCACTGGGCCGAAGCCATTACTGTAAACGGTATGGCCCTTAGGCCCATTTCAATATTACATGTAATGTCAATGGATGTATGCAAGCCCATTTCAATATCACATGTAATGTCAATGAATGTATGCAAGCCCATTTGGGGAGACTACTCGACCCACCATCCGCTACTCTCCACCCGTACCAACCAAGCTCTCCATGTGGGGAATAACTCAACCCCCCCAACCAAACTCTCCACTGGCAGCATAGCTGCTTTATCATATAACTAGAGGCTTAGCCTATTTTAATAACTGGGGCAAAGCCCTTTCTGATAAACTGGGGCAAAGCCCTTTTCGATCAACTGAGGCAGAGCCCTTTTAGCACTTCCTCCATCAATATAACCCATATCCCATGGAATATGTCATGTATGCAGAATTTCATTCCCATATTTGAATCAAACAATCACAGTCAAGTCATTCATATCACCAACATATATTCACAATCAAATCCGTCAACCACACAGTCCAAGTCAGTCACTTGCCCACAAGGGCAAAACAGTCATTTTTCATATTATAGGGGTATTTTTGTAATTTTACCAAAAAATCAGGGTTTTCCATGTTCATTACAATTGTCAATATTTTCGAGTGTTTAAACAATGATCTTTAACCCACTTATCAAATTCGGGCTTTTGGGCCCAAAACCCCTAATAGAGGCCCAACTTACCATCGTGCACAAAATTGAGTTCTTACCCGTTCCATTGATCCAAACACCGATCTTATCGTATTTATTACATCTATACCCACATGCAACATTACAAGTTTCCGAAATGCCAGTATTTTAGCATTTCGGCTTCTCAGCAGATATTAATCTAAGCTACAACGAGGGTTGGTACACACCTGTTATGGGTTGAAGTTGAAACGTTTCCATAATCAATCACCTACGGTAACCACCACCTGTCACTCAAACTTAACTAATCCAATATCAATATATGTAAATCTTAAGCACATCAGTCATACGGAACATAAGGGCATATTCGTCATTTTACCATACAAGGGTATTACGGTCACTTTACGCTACAGGGGCTTTACGGTCTTTTTACCTATTAGGGGTATTTTAGTCATTTCATCCTACAAGGGTGTTTTGGTAAATCTACAAACCAAGGGTATTTCAATAATTTTGTAAACCAATAGTATTTCTATAACTTTTAGAAAGTCAATGGTATTTCTATAATTTTGTAAATCAGGGGTATTTTGGTAATTTTACAAATTGAGGGTATTTCAGTAATTTCACAAACTAGTGGTATTTCGGTAATTTTACAAACTAGGGATATTTTGGTAATTCTATCTTACATGGGTATTTCAGTAATTTCACAATCGAGGGTAAAACAGTAATTTTGTAAACTGAGGGTAAAATGGTAATTTTGTAAATCGAGGGTAAAACGGTAATTCTGTAAATTGAGGGTAAAACGGTAGTTTTGTAAATCGAGGGTGAAATAGTAATTCTATAGATCGAGGGTAAAATGGTAATTCTACGAATCGAGGGCATTTCAGTAATTTGGTAAACTAAAGTATTCTAAACAGGGATAACAATACGAATGGGCCTAAAGCCTATTCTCGGCCCAAATGGGCCCACACGCTCGTGTGGTCGTTTTAGCCCAAATCTAGCCACAAATATGAGATTCACCTAGCCTAGTCCAATATTTACTACACAATCAAACAACTTATCCAATTGGGCCCGTAGGCCCATTAGGCCCACATGACCCCTTTCCGCCCATCGCGACCCGAAGTAGCCATCCTACAGCTAGAGTAGCGAGAAAATACACACCTGATAGGAGACTGGAGTTAACCCACGCTCCGAGCACTCTTAGCCGACGCCCAACCCAAACGAGCATGCCATACAGCGAAAGGGATCAGCCAAGAAAAGGTACCTTTACTCTCCTCATGGTTCCCTCTATTTAAAGCCAGCTTCGCAACCACTCTTATGTTAGCTTCCCGATGTGGGATCCCTCCAACATCAGAGTTTAAATTCAACACCAACTCTTGCCGCCCCCTGTTAGCAAAATAAATGCTCCTTGCTTGCCATGGGATTCGAACCCATGCCTCTCCTCAAATGCTCCACACGCTACTTGCCACTAAGCCACAAGGTTTTTTGTGTCATATTTTATCCCCAATTAATTATAAGGTCTAAAGGCCAAAGTCCAGGCTCCCTTAAAAAAACCCAAATAAATTGCAAGAGTCAAGGCTTGAACCCAAGCTCCCATACAACCTTAATGACGCCACAACCACTAGACTACAAGCTTCCTTGTGTCATTTATTTAACACAATAATTTAAAAGCCCTCATCCAAGCATCCAGGTTTTTTTTCTCTTAATACCAAAATTTTTGCTAAAGCCCAAGTTTGAACCCAAGATTTCTCTAACACTTCTTAGGGCCATTAACCACCAAAGCAGACATTTAATTGTGTTATTTCATTGCATAATTAAATACCTATATACAACCTCCTTACGGACCCGCACTCAAGGCCCAAATTCGGGGTGTTACAGAACTGACTTTAAAGAAAGGTTTTATTTATTTAAAGATTATTTCTGGGAGTTTTGTATTAATTGGACTCTTCGGACTGTTGGTTTAATTTTTTTTGTGGATTTGGATTTTTCGTTTAATACTTTAATTGTGACGATTATTTAAAAACATAGTTTTTACTAAAACAAAAGTTTTCCAAACTTACAAATGAGATTTTAAGAAAATAACGTTTACTATAACTTTCATTGTAAATTATGTTTTGGAAAATAAATCAATTAATTAACATTTCGACAATAGATATAAACGAATATGAGTTATTAAGCTGAAATGATTTAACGTAACGACTCCGTTTTCAAAACTCATTCTTTGTGACATCTTTGGATTCAGCCATAACGTCTGGGCCGGGCTTGGGGTGTTACAATTTACTTAATAGTTCTTTTTTAAATTTATATAATTGGTGCATTAACCCCACAAAATATTTGAAAATGATCTCATAAAAAATATATTTTTGCAAACATTTAAGAAGGGTCCTCAAAATTTTTTGAAAGAAAATTATTTTATAAAACATATTAATATAAAAATAAATGAATTTCTCTCCACACACTAAAACTAAGAAATCTCTAATCCTTTTATTTTCTTCCAACACTCATTATTTTTCTCTCAAATCTCTCTTATTCTCTCACGCATACTCTAGAATTTTTTTAAGATAAGTGTTCAATCTTTTGGCACTTTCAAGTGGGTCTCTTTTAATTTGGTAACAAATGTTTTTTATGTTTCGATGCTCAGAAGATGTAGATCAGATCTTTCACATGTTATTTCGACAAAGGATATTGAAATTTCAACTGATTTATCGTATAAAGAAGAGTCAGTTGAGGTACTAGCTCGAGAGGTGAAGTCATAATACTGAGAAAGCAACATGGGAATCAAAAGAAACAGTGAGATCTCTGTACCCCTACCTCTTTTCAGGTAAATTTCGAGGATGAAATTTATTAAGAGGGAAGAAATATAACAACCTGAATTTTACGGTTATCGAAAAATGTATTTTCGATCTCCTTTTCTGAAAAATAATTTGTAAATATTTATTAAAAATATTTATGAAGTTAATCGAGTGGTTAATTAGGCTTTAATTAAGTGAATTTAGCTTAATTAAGAGTAATTAGGAAAAAGGATTAAATTGAATAAAGTGTGAAAGTTTAATTATAGATTAAAAGAAAATAAAAAGGACCAAAATGGCAATTATGCCATTTGTCCTAAGTGAGGCAGCAAATGCATAAAAATATTTGATTTTTATGCATAAATATGTATATTAAATTATTATTATTATTTATTATTATGGTTTTATATTTGATGTTTATTAATGTTATTTTTATTAAATTGGTATTATATTATGAAATAAATTAAAGTAAAGACAAATGTATGGTAATAAAAATATACATGTGTAATAATTATATTTGTACAATTGTGATATATTTATTTAATTATTTTTTATTTAAGTAAATAGATATTTATTATTTATTATTAAGAAAAATATATTTATTAATTAAATAATTATATTATAAGATTTTTATGTGATAAATAAATTAAGATATGACAAATGTATGGTGATGAGACCATACATTTGTAATAAATAAAAATATGTACACTTGTTATATAATTATTAATTTACTTAGTATTAAAATAAAAGATATTTTAATATATGGTATTAATATTATATTATGTTGATAAAATAATAAAGCAAAAAAAAGAAAAAAAAGAAATAAGAAACAAAGATAGAACAGAAAAACAGAATAGGCTATTCGAAGATAGAAAAAAAAAACAGAATAGGCTATTTGAAAGTACGAGGGGAAAAAGAAGAAAGGAAAGAAAAATGAAAAACTAGGGTTTGGAAGCTTTAAGCTTTAATTGGTAAGTCAATTAAGTCATTTTTATTTAAATTTGATGTTTTAGAAGTTGTAGAACAAAGTTTTGTTGAAATTAAGTTGATGTTTTGGAAGTTTTTAGGTTTTAGAACATAGTTCATGTTGAACAAAATAATGAATTAGGGGTTTAATTGAATGAATTTCAAGATAGAATTGAAAAAGGGGATTGAATTGTAAAGTAAGTTATAAGTTTTACATAGTAGGGATTAAATTGAAAGAAGTTTTAAATTAGGTTTTTATTATGAACACTTGATAGTTATGTTGAATATGATAGAAAATTGAGTAGAAATAAAGTATGAATTGAGTTAGAAAAGTAAGTGAACTTAGTTAGGATCAAATAGAAAATAAGGTAGAAATTGAATACTGATAAACCATAATTTATACATAATTTTTTTCTCATGCTTAGCACATTTATGGATGGTTTCTCCTTAGATTTGGTGAATTCGATGCTCCTAATCCTTTAATTTCATGTTTTATACTTAGGTGAGCATAGGAGAGTAAAAAGAGCGAGAAACAGGCCGAAAACAGAGAAAATGGACCCACATAGGAAATCAACACGGACTGGACTTCCTCACACGGGCGTGTCACACGGTCGTGTCTATTTTGCAGGATCGAAGCACGACTTATACGGGTAGACTACACGCTCGTGCCTATTCAATAGCCTTGACCACGGGCTATAGTAATCGCACATGGGCGTGTCCCTGCCGAGCCCAAGCATAGCCCTATTCGGAAAAGGCCAATTTTGAGGGCTCTTAGGCATTCTAAAGCCTATTTAAACACCTGAGGAGGCACTTAGAAGAGGGACGCAGAGTAGGAGGCAAGGAATTACTCAAGGGAAGCCAATTAGTCCATCTCAGAGGTCGGATTCATCATCAAGACTGAAGATCTTCCTTTAATTTTCATTTAGGGGTTTTGGGTTTTCTTTATGTTTTGTATTCATTATTCTTCTGAGATGTTTTCTTTTATAACTATGAACTAAACCCCCTAAATACCTAAGGGGAATGAAACCTAAGACAGATCTTGTTATTAATATATAAATTATATGATAAATATTTAACTTGTTCTTAATTAAGTGTTCTTAATTCTTGTTTTAAAATTCCAGGATATTGATTCAAGTTAATGCTCTTATTCAGAGGAGGAAGAGACCCTGTCTAAGAGTAAATTTTTCATAATTAAGCAGAGTTGATTGCACGCCTAGAGATAAGGTGATAAGATTTTGTCGGATTAGGGTGAAACCTAATAAGGGGATCTATAGATCGAGTTAATGCAACACTAGGGCGTTAATTAGAAAGAGATTTCAATTAATCAACCTAAGATTAGACGTTATTAGTCTCGAGAGAGATAATAATATAACTTACGGATTTCTATGGATCAAGTCAGATGAATAAATCGTCTGGTTCAGAGTCAAATAACAAATGAAGTCTAGGTGCATTTTTCCTTGGGTATTGTCTTAATCAATCGAGTTTTCCCAAAAGCTTTTTCCCAATTTTCTCTCTGTGCAACCTTAGTTTAGTTAAATAGTTTAGATAAACAAATCCCTTAATTTTTAGGCTAGATAATAAAAAGGAAGTAATTACTAGTATTGGTTCCTTTGGCTTCAACAATCCGGTCTTACTAAAGTTATACTACTGTTCGATAGGTACACTTGCCTTCATTGTGATAATAGTTAGTTTCTAGAACGATTAATTATAAATTTTTAAAACCTGTTGCGAATATCACGTATCAAATAGAAATTCAATTATTCTTTATAAATTAGTGTTGTATTAATAGTATAAATTATCTTGATTTTTCATAGCTAACATCGCACCTGAGGCATCTATGAAGAAAGGAAAAGAAAAGGTGGGCAAGGAGTAAAATCGAGAAAAATTAACGATTTGTATTTCTATAATCTAAATTTAATTATTAATTGTTATATTTTAATTTAAATGTTTATGGTAAGAAAATTAAGGTAAGTGTAGTATATTTAATATTGAATTGAGTGTTTGTGAAATTATGATTTATGTGATATTTGAGCATTGATATTGAATTTAAATTGAATGGTATTTAATCCGAATTTTAATTATTAATTGTTATATTCTAGTTTATATGTTATTGTAAGTAATTAAGGTAAGTATTAGTAATTTTTATTGAACTGAATTTATATGGATATATGTGATTGATGTGAAAATTAAATATGGGAGGTATGTTATATTTGAAAAGTATATTGATTGAGAATGTGATGAAATTAATATGAATATGTGATTATTGTGAAATTTGAAAAGTAAAGTGGATTGTATTGAATTGAAAATATATGTGATTCATTGAGATGTGTATTGGTTGAAAAATTGAAAGTGAATTGAAAACCCTATTAACAGTATTCGGGCTAAGTTGGATATAGTTGGCATGCCATAGGATTGGAAGCATTCAGGGATACTTCGACCTTGAAACGATGAGACACTATAAGTGTCGTACTGTTATTGTTACTGGTCCGGATTAATTCTGATGAGGTACTCTGTACCATACTGTCACTGTTACTGTTTACTTCGGCTTGACCGATGAGGCACTATGTGTCGTACTGTACTGGTGTGATGGTTGGATCCGTGTATTCGTCAGTGTCTGAGTCATGTTAATAGGGGTAAATAAAAGTACTGAATGACTGACTGTTACTGAATAATTGATCGTTACTGAATAACTGATTGCTACTGAGCAAATGATTGTTACTGAATAACTAATTTCTACTGAATGATTGAATGTTACTAAATGAAACTAATAAATTGAGTGACACTGAAAAATATTGACTGATAGTGAGCTTGGATTATACGAGTTACTGAATCAAATGTAATAGTTGAATATTATTTACTGAAATTGAATAATGAACAGAAGTATAAGTGAGACATATGAATGGAAAATATTATTGTTTTAAATGATTTGTGAATTTATTTTGAAAAGCTAATCGGGTTAATAGATGATAAAGATTGAATAAGTTATAAAGAATTTATCCATGAAATGAATAATTGAATATTTATGATCATTATATGATTTTAAGTGTATGTTATGTTATTAAGTGTTCAGATTATAGAAATACCACTGAGTTCATACTCAGCGTACGGTTTGTTTCCGTGCGCAGGATAAGTTAAAGGCAGATCGTTGAATCAGCATCCCAGGCTGATCCCAAACTGTAAGTGGAGAAGTATGTTTATTATTGGTAATGGCATGTACCTAGGATGTCAAAAGTGATCATTTTGGAAAGTTATTGTAAATGTTGTTATAAATGAAAATGGTTGAGTCTATAACTTAATTAAGTTTGGTATGAAAAATGCAAAATCGGGTATAAGTATAAATAAGCTTAATTAGTATTTTATTGCAATGATGGTTGATATAAATTGTGGTACCAATAAGGGTACATTGGTTGGATGTTTATTTTGGTCAAATTAATATGCTTTAGATGTTTAGATCGTAGTTTGAGTAAGTTAAAAGATTAGAAATTATGTTGCTTGTGGTTTAAAATTTGCAGGGTTGGTAACCTTGAGGTATAAGGCTCATTTTGAGTCCACACGGGCGTGTGTCTTGGCCGTGTGAAACTAATCTATTTATAAGCAATAAGTTAGAGAGTTACATGGGTAAAGGACATGGGGGTGTCCCCTAGACCACACGAGCGTGTGAGTACTGTTCGATAGGAAAATTTTGAAATTTTGAGAAAAATTCATAGTGATTTTAAATTAGTCCCGAATTGATTTTACTGTTCATATTGGACTTCGAGGGCCCATTAAAGGGACAATACATTAAATTTAGGATAAGTGTAAACAATTATATTAATTAATGTCCATAATTGAACTGTATTGACTAGTAATGCCCCGTAATCCTATTCCGGGGATGGATAATTGTTAGGGGGTGTTACACATTATATATATACACTTTACAAAAAAAAATTTCAATTCTTAATCATCAAATCACATACAATCAAATATATTGAAAATTTAAAATCTGCATGGACCTAATTGAGAGATTTAATGATTGAAAAGGACTGAAATGAAAAATTTAAAAGTTTAAAGTTTAATATTGAAAATCCATACTTGGTATCAATACCAAATTGATACCTTTTCAAAAATCGATACAAAAATTCAATTTTGTTTTCTTGGCAAAACAAGGGTATCGATAATTATTTATGGTATCAATATTTTATCTAAAAGTATCGATACTCAATTAAAAATCGATACAATTTTGACATTCTATTTATTATAAAACTGTTCATATGGTCAAGTATCGATACCAGATGCCAAAGTATCAATACCTAAAAGCAAAATGGTAAAATGTCATCTTTAGAAAGTTCATTTTTTACCAAATTCACATATCAAGCAAGAACTATAATATCATCCAATCAAACATTTAAATTTTAACCAAATATGCCTCAAATGGCACCTCAACAATCAAACTAATCATGAACACATACAACATTCCATAATTGATTTTCATTTTTTTTAAATAACCTATTTACAGAGACTACCTAAACATTCAATTAAATCATAGGTATAACTATATTCTTTACTAATTCCATGCTAAGATATCATCTAAGTACATCATAAAACATAACTAAGCTCAACCATCAACAAGCATAATGTCTAGCGTTTACCATTCCATTCATTCAAGCATTAAGCAATTAACTAAGCAACTATCATGCTAATCACAATTTGACCAATGCCTTCACACTTATACATGTTCACAAAGTATTCAAAAATGCCATCAAGCTAAAAAATAATCATATCAACCAAAGATCCTTTATGTACATCCAAGACCAAAATAGAAACATCACCAACACTTGAGATCGGGATCGTCGCTGGATGCTGAGTCGGTGCTAAACTACTAGGTACCTAACCTGCGCACGAGAAAAACAAACATGTGCTGAGTATAACACAATGGTGATCCTATATATTTGAATATCTAAACATAATATAAAACATTAATTATATGACTAAAAAGAAATTGCAATGAGAGTAATTCAAATAGATAAATATTTTTCATTCATCCTTTATAACTTCAACATTCAATTCACATACCACAATTTCAAAATTTCATTACCATTTTCAATTTCATCTATTTCATTTATTTTCCCATATTCAAATCAGTCGGACTCGGATACGCTGATCCAACCAACACACCAAATTTTGGCACCTAATGCCTGATGGATAAATCCGTAGAAATAAATTGTGCTTGCGCTGGTTGGTAAAATTGACAAATAGTTGTGCTTAGCATTGATTGGTATAACCGAAAAATGGGGTGCCCAACACTCTCCGACATGTAGTCGTAAACACTGAACTATTCCTATCCTATGGCATGCCAATTATAGCCAACCCTGCCCAAATAGTTAATAGGGTAATATATTTCTCGGTTCAATTGATAATTAGTTCCTTAATTTCCTAATACAATTTTATCAATCCAAATAATTTTTATCAATCCAAATAATTCATTCACATGTATATATACACATAACCATATATTGTATTTCCATAATATAACCAATGTCATATTTCAATAATACTCGATAGAACCTCTAGCACAAATAATCAATTCAACCATTTCAATATATCACATTGAATCAACTTTGTAACTTACCTTATAACTTACCATATAATGCAATGTGAAAATAAAATAAAATAAAAATAAAATAAAATGAAAAACACACAGATTTTTACGTGGAAACCCTTTCGGGGAAAAAACCACAGGCGGAGGAGAAGAAAATTCACTATGTCGAATTCGAATAATTACAAGAGGAATAGATTATGTCTATTTATAGGCTTGTAAAGTCATATTCTAGTAAGACTGAAATACCTTATTCTAATCAATATCAAATAGATGGAATTTAATAAGGTTTAAAAAACCTTATTATAAAATAAAATAAAAGACGTGTAATTCTATATAGATTATTCTTTTTTTTTATTTTATCATAGTATTTTATTTAAATAAGGATTCGGGTCACTTAATTCTAACAATCTCCACCTTGAAACGAATTCTCAATGAACAAGTTCTTCATTGCGAACTCTCAACGAACAAATTCTCCACGTTTTCCATAAAACCCCTTAAGGGTTTAACTTCAACAATGAACACCAACCAAGTCTAAGCAATGCTCAAAATTGGTTATAGGAAGTGATTTAGTCATCATATCTGCAAGATTTTCATGAGTACTAATTTTGCTCACAACAATATCACCACGAGCAATAATATCACGAACAAAATGATATCGAACATCAATGTGTTTTGTTCTCTCATGAAACATTTGATTTTTTGTAAGAAAGATGACACTCTGACTGTCACAAAATATTGTGCTGATTTGAAGGTCTTCATTGAGTTCACTAAAGAGTCCCTTCAACCAAATAGCTTATTTACAAGCCTCAGTAATCGCCATGTACTCAGCTTCAGTGGTAGACAAAGCGACTGCAGATTGCAAAGTGGCTTTCCAACTGATTGCACAACCTCCGATTGTAAAGACACAACCTGTGAGAGATCTTCTTCTATCAAGGTCTCCAGCAAAATCAGCATTAACATACCCAATGACCCCATCTCTAGTTCTTCTAAATTGTAAGCAAACATCAGCAGTACCTCGTAAGTATCTTTACCAGGATTCGCCATGTATCTGCTAACTGCACTGACTGCATATGATAAATCTGGATGTGAACAAACCATAGCATACATGAGAGATTCCACTGCACTAGAGTATGGAACATGTGACATGTACTCAATCTCATTAGCTGATTGTGGAGACAAAACTGATTAAAGTCTGAAATGGGCTGCTAAAGGAGTGCTAATAGGCTTAGCACTCTGCGTATTGAACTTTCAAAGAACTTTATCAATGTACCCCTTCTGACTTAGGTACAATTTACTTACTTTTCTATCTCTGAGAATCTCTATTCCAATTTTCTTTTTTGCTGGTCCTAAATCTTTCATCTCAAATTCTTTACTTAGTTGGGCTTTGACCATTCTTATCTCTCTTTTATCTTTTGCTGCTATCAACATGTGATCAACATAAAAAAGTAGATACACAAAAGAACCATCACTGTTTTTCTTAAAGTAAACACTACTGTCAAAACTACTTCTTTTGAAATAATGAGAAGTCATAAAGGAATCAAACCTCTTGTACCACTGTCTTGGTGACTGTTTCAAACGTAAAGGGACTTTTTCAGTAAGCAAGCATAGTCCTCTTTTTCTGAGACTATAAAACCCTCTGGTTGTTGCATGTAAATATCCTCCTCAAGTTTTCCATGCAGAAATGCAGTTTCTACATCTAACTGCTCAACCTCCAAATCATGCATGGCCACAATACCAAGCAAAGCTCGAATCGAACTATGCTTAACAACTGGGGAGAACACATCTGTGAAGTCCACTCCTGGAATTTGACTGTAACCCTTTGCAACAAGCCTTGCTTTATATCTGGGTTCTTCAACTCCTAAAGTCCCTTCTTTCTTTTTAAACACCTATTTACAACAAACAACCTTTTTAGCTTTAGGAAGTTTCACAAGATCTCATGTTCTGTTTTTGTGGAGTGATTCCATCTCTTCTTGCATAGCAAACATCCAATTTTCTGAGTCTTCACAGCTATCCGCCTCAGAATAATTAAATGGCTCTTGATTCGCATCTATATCTTCAGCAAAGCATAAGCAACTAGATCAGCCTCGGCATACTTCTTTGGAGGTTTAATTTCTCTTCTAGTTTAGTTTTTGGCGATAGAGTATGGTGGTGAAGAAGCAACTCTATTATCAATTTTTGTACTGGCTTGAGGAGTTGACTATGTATTAATCTGATACTCCACCTGGTTTTGCTTTTCTTTATTGGTAGAGTCTTTAAGAGAAAAGTTAGGTAGCATAGAAGTTTCATCAAAAACAACATCTCTGTTAATCACAACTTTTTTATTTTTAGGACACCATAACTTATACCCTTTTACCCCAGCTTTATAACCAGTAAAAACACATTTAATGGATCTCGGTTTCAATTTTCCATTATCAGCATAAGCATACGCAGGACACCCAAAAATATTTAAATCAGAATAATTAGCAGGATTACCAGACCATACCTCTTGTGGAGTCTTTTTCTCAATGGCAACAGATGGAGATCGGTTGATGGAAAAACATGTAGTAGGGGCTGCTTCTACCCAAAACGACTTTGGTAAGTTGGCATTTGACAACATACATCAAACCTTCTCCATGATCGTTCTGTTCATTCGTTCTGCAACGCTATTTTGCTGTGGAGTATGGCGAACTGTCAAGTGTCTCACGACCCTTTTGACTTGCACAATCTATTAAACTCATCAGAACAGAACTCTAAGCCATTGTCTGTGTGGAGGTATTTTATTCATTTTCTCGGCTGTTTTTCAATCATAATTTTCCAAGACTTAAATATTGAAAACACATCGTTTTTCTACTTCAGGAAGAACTCCCAAACGTTTCTGGAAAAATCATCAATAAAAGGTTAGCATATAATTACCTCCACCTCTCGAAGGCACTCTAGATGGCCCCCACAGATCAGAATGAATATACTCCAACGTTCTCTTCCTGTTGTGGATTCCTCTGGTAAATCTAACTCTCTTTTTCTTCCCAAAAACACAGTGCTCACAGAAATTCAGTTTGCAAATTCCTTGCCCATCAAGAAGTCCTCTTTTGCTCAATTCTGTCATGCCATTCTCACTCATATGCCCTAGGCTCATATGCCAAAGTTTAGTAATATCATCATCTGACAAGAAAGAGGAAGCGATAGCTGCATCACCAGTAACAGTAGAACCCTGCAAAACATATAACTTGGCAGTCTTTCGCTGCCCTTTCATCATAACAAGGGAACCTTTGGAAATCTTTAAAACCCTACTTTCAGCTGTGTATCTGTACCCTTTTAAATCAAGAGTACTCAACGAAATTAAATTTATTTTCAATTCTGGAACATGTCGTACGTCACTAAGTGTTCTGACAACTCCATTAAACATCTTAACTTTAATTGTTCCAACACTTGCGATTTTACACGAAACATTATTTCCCATCAAAACAACACCTTCAGACACTGTTTCGTAAGTTGTAAACCAATCCCGATTGAGACTCATGTGGAAGGTGCAGCCTGAATCAAGTATCCATTCCTCGCTTACTTTAGAATCATTCACAGAAGCGACTAGAAGTTCACCATCGCTATAGTCTTCTACAACATCAGCTTTACCAGAATTTTCTAGTTGTTTTCCCTTTTGATTCGCAGCCTCCCTTTTAATCTTATTCTGTAGCTTATAACACTCAAATTTAATGTGTCATTTCTTCTTGTAAAAGTTACAAGTTTTACCTCTGTTTAAAAATTTTGATCTGCCCTTAGATTTACCGTTAGGATTCCGTTCCTGTGTCCTTCCACGATCATTATCAGCATTTCGATCTTGTCTCCCACGAACAATAAGACCCTCTGCCTGAGAGTCAGGTTTAACCACAAGATGCTTCATCTTATCATACGAGGTTAAAGAATCATAAACCTTATCAACTGTGAGAGACTCGCGGCTATATAAAATCGTGCCTCTAAAGGTTGAATAAAACGGAGGCAACGAACAAAGTAGAATCAACCCTAGATATTCCTTATCATACTGAACCTCCATGGCCTCCAAGTTTGAGAGAATTTCTTTAAACACTGTTAAGTGTTCGTGCACAGACGCACCTTCCTCCAAATGATGAGCATAAAGACGCTGCTTCAAATGCAACTTGCTTGTTAGAGTTTTCGACATACATATTTGTTCTAGCCTCGTCCATAATACAGCCGCGGTTTTCTCTTTCATCACATCCTGCAAAATTTCATTGGACAAATGCAGATGTAATTGTGTTAATGCCTTTCGATCCTTACGCTTCTTCTCTTCATCTATAAATGTTGAAGGCATCTTATCTATCCCTAGCAGGGCATCCTTTAGATCCATCTGCGCAAGAACTACTTGCATCTTAATCTACTACAATGCAAATCTGGTGTTGCGATCCAACAGCGAAATTTCATACTTTAAAGATGCCATTACCGTGATCGAGATGAACAACCCGAAAGCTCTTATACCAATTTGTGAAAATAAAATAAAATAAAGAACATACATATTTTTACGTGGAAACGCTTTCGGGAAAAAACCACGGGTAGATGAGAAGAAAATTTACTATGTCGAATTCGAATAATTACAAGAGGAATAGGCTATGTCTATTTATAGACTTGTAAAGCCATATTCTAGTAAGACTGAAATACCTTATTCTAATCAATATCAAATAGATGGAATTTAATAAGGTTTAAAAAACCTTATTCTAAAATAAAATAAAAGAAGTGTAATTCTATATGGATTCTTCTTTTATTTTATTTTATCACTATATTTTATTTAAATAAGGATTCGGGTCACGTAATTCTGAAATGCAATGTTCAAATACAACAATTAAATAGTTAGGATTATAGGAACACAGACCGTAAATTCTGAGCTATTCTTCGTCGACCTTGTCTTTTTCCTTATTTTTCGGGGATTCCGGGATGACGATAGTTATAGATTGAAATAAATAAAATAATTTAATAATACACAACCCAATTCACATTCAATTATAAAATTTATACTACTTTTGCATAAATTTCAATTTAGTCCCTAAAATCGAGACTAACAAAATGTCCACATTTAACCCTCAATATTAAAATCTAGTATTCCTATAGTCCCTATAGGACTTCCCAATTCTCAATTTCACCCTCAATTTCAAGTTTTTGTACTAATTAATCTTTTTTACATAAATTAACAATTGACTTCACAAAATACTCTCATTTTACTTCTAGCCCTAAAATCTATCAAAATAACACCGAGAACTTAAATTTCTCTACAATGGCAATTTCCAATAACTTCAACAATTCTAAAATTCTAACATGGGTAAGTTAACTCATGATATTGGGGTTCAAAAAACATAAAAGTTATGTAAAAAGAACCAAAATATACTAACTAATTTGAACGAAAAAGACTAAACTAAATCACCCAAACTTCTTATTCCTTTCTTCTACAATTCGGCATGCAAAAGGCTAAAGGAACAAGAAATGTTTTGTTTCTCTTTCTCTCCACTATACTATTTGTTTTCATTTTTCATTTTCATTTTACTCTTATTTTCAAATAATCTATTAACTTAAATATTATAATATACCTAACATATAATACATACAATACTAATCATAACCATCCACTATCAATAACATATATAATGGCCTATTTATTTAATAAGTCCCTTAATCTAGTTCCACCTTGTATTTAATATTAATTCCTACTTTTATCACTTACTTGATTTAGTCTCTGTACTTAAATTAACCCTAATTCCACAAAACTACCAAAACGAATTTAAATTAGCTTCTAAGATAACTCCGTAAATATTTAATAATAATATTTACGAGTCTAGTTTACAAAAATGGTGTCCCAAAACCCCACTTTTTGGCACCACTGACTTTCGGATCGTTACAATTCTCCCCCCAAAATTTACCTGAAAAGAGGTGGGGATATTGAGATCTTATCGTCTTTTCCGATTCCCAAGTTGCTTCCTAAACATTGTGGCTACGCCATAGAACTTTCACCAACGAAACATGTTTTTTTTCGTAATTCTTTCACCTCACGAACTAAAATTTCAAAAGTCAGGTTGAATTTTTATGTCTTCCACCGAAATAACATGAGACGGGTCTGAACGATATCTCTTAAGTATTGATACATGAAAAACATAATGCATTTTTTTGCAACTCTTTAGGCAATGGCAACCAATAAGCAACAGGTCTAACTCTTTCATTGTTTTCATACGGTCTAATAAAACGAGGAATCTGTTTCCCTTTTCGATCAAATCTTAAAATTTTCTTCCACAGAGATACTTTTAGAAATACTTTATCACCTATAGCAAACTCGATGTCTTGACATTTCAAGTTCGTGTACAATTTCTATTTATTGACGGCTTTTTTCAATCTATCTCAGATCACCTTAACAATATCTTCTATTTCTTGAATTAATTTCGGTGGAACAACTTTTCTTTCACATAATTCTGACAAACAAACAGGCGTTCAGAACCTACGACCATATAGAGCTTCGTACAAGACCATTTGAATGGTCGATTGGAAACTATTATTGTACACAAATTCAACGAAAGGTAAATAACATTCCCAACCTGATTCACAATCAAATACACAAGCTAGAAACATATCTTCTAAAATCTGAATAACACACTCAAATTGCCCGTCTGTCTACAGGTGAAAAGCTATGCTGAAATTAAGTCTCGTACCAAGAGATTCATGCAATTGTTTTCAGAATCTCGAAATGAACCAAGGATCCCGATTGGAAATAATCAACATAGGCATGCCATGCAATCTAACAATTTCTTGAATATAAACTTCAGCAAGCTTTGGATGTGACCAATCGGTTCTGACTATAATAAAATGGGTTGATTTTGAAAATATATCAACTATCACCGAAACAACATTTTTCTTGCTTGGAGATAATGGTAACCCTGTCACAAAATCCATCGTTAAGCACTCTCATTTCCATTCAGGAATAGAAATAGGCTAAAGAAGTTCGGTGGGAACCTGACGTTTCGCCTTAACTCGTTGAGAAGTTAGGTATTTAGCCACAAATTCCACTATTTCCCTTTTCATTTTAGGTCAGCAGTAAAACTCTCGTAATTCAAGATACATTTTCATTGTACCAGGTGTAAAGCAAAAGAGCTATTGTAACTTTATGAAGTATCAACACAGATTCAATTACGAAACCTCAGACAATTACAATCATTAATGCTGAAGTTTTCGATCGAGCCATCATAAACCATTCCTCTTTTTACCTCCAATTTGGCATCAACTATTTGAACTTCTCTAATCTGATCAAGCAATACCAGTTTGACTTTCAACTCAGCCAATAAACTGCCATCACTGTTAATACTAAGTTGAGCAAACATCAGTCACAACTTAACTACGGTCTTCCTGCTCAACATATCCACTACAACATGAACTTTACCAGGGTGGCAATCAATAACAGAATTGTAATCTTTCAAAAGCTCGACCCAACGATGCTATCTTAAACTCAACTCCTTTTAGGTTATGAGGTATTTAAGACTTTTATGATAAGTAAAGATGTGACTTTTCACCGTACAGATAGTGTCTCCAAATATTTAGAGCAAAAACTACAACAACTAGCTCTAAATCGTGTGTCAAATAGTTGCGTTCTTGCGTTTTTAGCTATTGAGACGCATACGCAGTCACTTTTCCCTCTTGTATCAAAATGTAGCCTAGGCCACTCAACAAGGCAACACTATATACCATAAAATCCTTTCCCGATTCCGGTAAAGTTAGAACTGCTACCTCAGTCAATATTTGTTTCAGTTTCTCAAAACATTCTTGGCACTATTCGCTCCAAACGAACTGAACATTGGTTTACAATAGCTTTGTTATAGACAAAGCTATCTTTGAAAATCTGCTAACAAATCTTCGATAGTAACCAACTAAACAATGGAA
The DNA here is from genome assembly GCF_007990345.1 of Gossypium hirsutum. NCBI lineage: Eukaryota > Viridiplantae > Streptophyta > Magnoliopsida > Malvales > Malvaceae > Gossypium > Gossypium hirsutum. The sequence continues at coordinate 104,012,012 of NC_053426.1, forward strand.
ACTACGAACTTCAGACATGTTCCTCAGTGCATTCCACTATAAAATAGCCTTAATCTTTTTCAGATCACAGATCCTGTCCAAAAAAGTTACACGCCCTTGAAAAACAACTTCAGATAACCAAAACTCGCATTTACTAAGTTTTTCAGAAAGTTGTTTCTCCCACAAAACTTGAAGAACAGTTCTTAGATGTTGCTCACTATTAGTGATATGAGCACGCCCTACAAAATTTATCAAACAGGTCTGTCAAGCCGAGCATTGACATGTTGGCAAGCTGATCCCAGCTTGTTTCCAGCTCCACGAGCTCCGTCCAGCTCAAATCCAACTTATTCGAGCTCAATCCAACTTGTCTGAGCTAAACCGAGCTCACTCCTAGCTTATATTCAGTTCACGAGCTAAACCTTAGCTCAACTTCAGCTTAGGAGTATAATTTCAGCTCAACTTTAGCTTAAGGGCTAAAGCTTAGCTCATTTTAGCTCAAACCCAGTTTTAGACTTTAATGCATTAAATAAAATCTGAACATAATTATTTAAGCATCAAATTTGACTTATATTAATATTTGTTTTACTATGTCATAGTTATTACATATTTTAATTATGTTCACATTTTAGCCGATTTAATGCATGACATTAATGTGTTCACATGATGTCTTATAATTTGATTTTTTGTTAGATACAATGATCAAGGATGGCACAATGTATAGATGAAGAAACATCTCTTTTGGGCATTCCACACTCATGAATGAAGAAGTATTAAATACTGGTGCATGTACGGCTAGATGCAAGGTTTCTACAAATTCATGCATGTTTCGAATGCATGTATGGACATTAAAGGCTAGTCCATGAACGGATCAAATGCATGGGATGATAGAATGCATGAATGGATTAAGTACATGTATGGTGGCTGTCTCTTAACTTTCCAAGGAACTTATTCGGCCAAGAAGTAACTGCTAACTAATTCTATGTTGACCATAGAGCTCCTTGAACATGTTCACACTTTGAATTGACCTATAAGCTACTACACATGCATGGATGGGTTCAAGAATGTCCAAAGGAAGGAATTAACTCAATAATTCAACACATTGATTGAATTAAGTGCATGCACAAAGGGGAGAACGAATTTACTAGGTTCATGCTGCCATTTACGAACCTACATGCCATTAAAGTGTTTAATTATGAAGATATATGTTCCATACAAGTGCATGAACGTCCCAAGGAGATGAATGCAACCTTTGGTGCACATACAAGTCACTTGAAGCCTTTCTTTATGACTAAGAATTCATGCACACACTTAGGGGGAAGAAAGTGTCCATTCAACCAGTGCATGAATTTGCCGAATTTATGAACTATTTTAATACATTAGTGTGAATGTTTTTATTATTGTGTGAACACCTAGATGCCGAATTTGAATGGTCATCTACGTACCTATAAATATTTGTTTTCTTTCATTTGTATAGAGGTTTTTTTTGAACTTTGTTTTATTGTTTCTTTGTTAATGAAACTATTTGAAGAGGATCTTTCTCCCATATTTCATTGAAGACTTGTTGGCCTATCTAGTTCTTAGTTGGTGTCAACCTTGTTCTTCTTTTGAACTTATCGCTCAACCGAGTGTGGCGTTCACGCTTATACCGAGGTTCCTACTTTGCTAAGTAGCGGGTCGAGGTTTATCACTTTCATCCTCTACCTTGAAAGCCTATAAGCATTTGGGTCGATATTTTTTAATATTGGTTTGTGCTTGCTTTTAAGAACCCTTCCTTCCATATCCATCATTAAACCATTATACATAGCTTCCGTCCTATTTTCCTATCAACTTCATTCCAAAAGCGAATTGAATGATACTTTCTCATAGACGATCGGGCAACTCAGCATACAACTCGACTCTCCTCGAGGCGGTTCGTATCATTTGGTATCAGAGCTACCTAAAATGAGAAGCTTAGACGTTCGAAGCGGAGCATTCCCGAGGTAGATTCAAAATATATATATAAAAAAAATACTTCGTGAGATTCGAGTATTGTGTTGTAATTATCATTTTAAGTAGTTATAAAAAAAAGTATATACAAAAAAAAATCAAAAAAAATTTTGAAAAAAAATTCGAAAAAAAGGTGTTTTATGCAATTCGATTGTTGTTCAAATGTCAAAGCCCTTGATTTGATATCGTTTCCGATCCATCTTCTGTTTTAACCTCATACACGCCACACTTTTTTTACCCAATTCCCTATTCTTTCAGCCAACCCTAAACCTATACGCATCTCCCTTGTTACCCTATTGAAACTGACCCCTAAGCCTACGATAAGGCCTTGGCAAGTCCGACTACGAAGTTGCGAGAGAAAAGATTGAGAGGTAAAAGGCAAGATGCAAGAAAAGATTATGAGAGAAAATGAGAGGATTTTGAATGAAGTCGAGAGAAGAAATAAAGAAAAGAGAGAAAAAAAAAGAAGAGAAAGTGTACAAGAAAACAAAATTGAAAAAGACATTGAAAAAGAAAAAGAGTTTGAACAAAAGAAAAGAGTGGAAAGAGAAATTGAGGTAAAAGAAACGAGAGTTTCCAAAGGAAAAGATTCGAGTCGAAAAGATGTTAGTAAGCAAGCGAGGATTGTTTCCACTAACCCACCTATTAGTTTTTCTTGCGACTTCTCTTCCCAGGTTTGTGAAAATTCGTGTGACCACTTCCAGCTTCAATACCTTCCCAACGAGCGGCGATTTCTATTATACAAGAAAGGTAAGAACGAGAAAGACAACTGCCCACTTTTGTCTGAAGGTAAGCTAGGTAAGGACTCTATGATTATCGAGTCACGATCATTTGATTTAAAAACTGCTAATCAAGGTTTTGTTGGCTCAATTGCTGAAAGGTCTCAAAATTTTGATTTGGTTAGTTACTGTTCAAATTTTGATGTTAATGACCTTGTCACAAGAAGAACCACGAAGAGTTTATCTTATGACATGTTTAATCCTTCTGTTGAGTTGATTTCGCCTATGCGAATTGTGGAGGTGTGTGATGAAAGTTTTGCACATAAAAATTTTGATGCGTTTGAATTCTTAAACTCTTTGTATATATGTGCTAAACCTTTTTGCTTAAACATGCCTATTCAATTGGTCTGTGATGGGTTTGGACTTTTGCCAAATTTTTATTGAATTTAATCTTGTGAGAATTTTCTTCTCTAAACTTTGTTTGAGACTTTGTTGACTTATCTACCTAGTAGTGGCGTCAACCCTGTTTCTTTCAAGCCTATACCAAGGTTCCTATCTTCATAGATAGTGGGTCTCGGTTTTATCGTTTTTACCATCCACCTTAAGAAACTATAAGTTTCGGGTCGTCACTTTTTTAGTGTCGATTCTACTTGTTCTTAAGCTACCCAATTCCATACCCTACGACCACCCTTGTCAAACATTAGCAACCAACACAACTCCATCCTTTATCGCCTAAGCCTTAAAGTTACAAACGGAACTTCTCGTTAAGACGATCGGGCAACTCAGCATATGACTCGACTCTTCCTGAGGCGAATCGTATCAATTAGCCTCTAATTTTAAATAAATTAGAATATTGTCGATAAATTTGCAACACCCTTAGCCCGTATCCGTCACTAGAATAGGGTTACAAGGCATTGTTGGACAGTACACATCATTCACATAAATTTATGCATTCATAATCAAAATCCATTCAACTCATTCAAAATTTTCCTTACAAGGCTCTATGACCCCAAAAAACATGCTTAAAAAAATTTCAAGACTGAACCTTTCACATTCAAAAACTTTGGGAAACTTAAAAATTTTTCATGCATTCAAGGGTCACACGTCCGTGTGAACAGGCCGTGCGAAGACATGCCCGTGTCACAGGCCATGTAAAAATAGGGCATACATTCTGACTTGCACCACACGGCGGGTGACACATCCGTGTGCCTTGGCCGTGGGAAAACTGAAAGGGTTACTAACTTGGGTCACACGGCCGATCACACGCCCATGTACTAGCACGTGTGTCACACACGACCGGTAGACACGCCTGTGTGTCTAGGCTGTGCCAAACCTGTAGGGTATACTGACTTAATTCGAAGGGCTACCCTAGGGGACACATGGCTGTGTAGCATGACCGTGTGTCACACACAGCTGAGGCACACGCCCGTGTCTCTGATCGTATTGACAAAAATAGGCCATTTGCCAAGCCAATTTACCACCCTTTTCTCATGCACACCTAGCAACCAATATGGTACCATATCAATACATTTATTGGTAGCCAAAACATGCCAATTCATATACAATCCATGCTATTTTATCTTCAACCATTTCGCTACTCAATTCATGACCAAAACATATCACACTAATGTGTCATAATCAACATTTTTCACCTAACTTCCACATGCATATTATTATCATCTTTTCATCTATTTCATACTTTAAACATAACATTTCATCATCAACAAACCAATCCACAACATGCCATTTTCCAAACAATAATACACCAATTGACAACTAGCCAATTGAGCAAACTTATAACCATCACAACAACCATACAAAACATGTCAAAACTCAAAGCCATAAATTCATCATATATCACTTACCAAACACATAAATTAAGTCAAATTAAATGGCCAAATGCACACCAACATTTACATCAAAAGCAAGCCAAATCTAATGGCTATATCATATCTCAAAACATATCATCAACTTACTAGCCTATACATGCCATCTACCATATTTAAAAAGCATCCCAAAAATATCAAAAAATTGATCGATACTGTGATGACGATTCCTGATGATCCCCAATGTCTGAGCTAGCTTTGATTGTCTATAAAACAGTGAAAAATAAACACAGTATGCTTTAAAAGCTTAGTAAGCCATATACAAATAAAGTCGTCATATGAATATTTGCATATCAACTCAAATATGCTGAGCATAGCTAAACACATACAAGTTCACAAACCTTTCTCATTATACACATATTCAATATCATAATTGAATTCATCAAATACTTCCCTTTTCAATATTCGTATGAATCTCGTACGTACCTGAGTCACTTAACTCATTCACACATTCTTTCTCGACTTGACTTTGTCCATTGAACCGTTCAAAATCATTAAGGATACTCAACAATCACATATAGCTCGTACAATGCCATATCCCAGATATGGTCTTACATGTTATCACATATCGACGCCACTGTCCCAGATAGGGTCTTACACGAAATCGATTAATGATACCAGTGTCCCAAACATGGTCTTATACATAATCACAATACAATGCCAATGTCCCAAACATGGCCTTACATGTAATCACATCTCGGTAACCTAATGTCATGACATTTGTATCCTATATTATTCCTAAGGTTCGTATGGGACTTTCAGATATTGTAACTTCGTCGATTCTTACTCGTATTTACTCATTCAACATCCATAGCAATTCAATGACAAATAAACATATATAAATCAATTTAAAGGTATTTATTTGCGTATGAACTTACCTCGTAGTCGGAATAGAGGGACTGGATCGACTATTCGATAACCTTCGATTTTCCCTGATCTAAATCCGATTTCTTTATTTCTTGATCTATATACATTCAAAATTAACTTTTTTATTCATCAACACATTCAATTTAGTCCACAAACACATATTTGGGAATTTTTACACTTTAGCCCCTAAAGTTTTATATTTTTACAATTTAGTCCCTATTTTACAAATACACAAAATTCACAAAATTTAACAAGACCCATGCTTGGCTGAATTACCATGGTGCCCTTAGTAGCCCAAAACTTTCATTTATTTCACATTTTAACCTCTCAATTTACAAATTTCACAATTTAATCCTAATTAAGTATTTTCATCAAAAATCCCTTCACCAAACATGTAAAACTATCAACAAATATTCATTTTTCATCATCAAACCATTAAAAGCTCAAGCATTCATCAATGGCACTTCACAAAATCATCAACACTTTCAAAAATTAAAGCATGGGCTAACTAGAACACAAAGCAACGATCTCAAAAACATAGAAATCATCAAAAACCGAGCAAAAATCACATACCTAATAAGCTATCAAAATGCCGAATTTAAACAAGCTTCATGCCCTAGTTTTTCTTCTCCAATTTCAGTTGTAAAAAAAGATGAATGAATCTATTTTAACTTTTGTTTTTATTTAATTTAACTTAATTACAAAATGACATAATTACCCTTAATGATTAAACATTAAAATTCCACTAACTATAGGCATAATTGTCCATCCATTATTCAAATGGTTTAATAACATCATAAGGACTTCATATTTAATAAACCATAGCTAATAAACACTTTTAATTTATAGCATGACCCTTTTGCATTTTACGCAATTAAGTCCTTTCGTCAAATTAAGCACTCAAACGTTAAAATTACTTCACGAAATTTTCACACACATATATTCACATGCTATAAACACCAAAAATAATATTAAAATAATTTTAGGACCTCAGATTTGTGGTTTCAAAACCACTTTTCTGATTTAGAAAAAATTGGGTTGTTAGAACTCTCCCCCTTAATGATTTTCGTCCTAGAAAATCTTACCGGTGAATAGGTTAGGGTATTGATTTCTCATACCATCGTCGAGTTCCCATGTTGCCTCTTCTACCCCGTGTCTATACCAGAAGACTTTCACTAATGCAATTATTTTATTCCTGGTTTCTTTGATCTCACGAGTTAGAATTTGAATCGATTCTTCACTGTACGATAAATTTGACTGAATCTCAACTTCAGTCAAAAAAATAACATGCGAGGGATCAGATCTGTATTTTTGTAGCATCGATACATGAAATACATTGTGTATTTTCTCTAACTCAGACAGTAAAGATAACTGATATGCCACTAGCCCAACTCACTCGATAATTTCATAAGGTCCGATTAATCTCGGGTTCAACTTTCCTTTTCTACTGAATCTGAGTATTTTCTTCTATGGGAAAACCTTCAAAAATAATTTATCCCCGATCTGAAATTCAATATCTTTTCATTTCAAGTTTACGTACGATTTTTGTCGATCTGACGCTGCTTTCAAACTATCACTAATTACTTTCACTTTCTCTTTAATCTCTCTGATTAGATCAATCTCGTGAATCTTACTCTCACTAAGTTCAGTCCAGTAAAATGGTGTTCGACACTTTCGACCGTATAGAGCTTCATACGATGCCATCTTAATACTCGATTAAAAACTGTTGTTATATGCGAATTCAATCAACGGTAAATACTTTTCCCACATACCTTTGAACTCAAGAATACAACATCACAAGATATCCTCGAGTACCTTAATAACTCGCTAGGATTAACCATCCATCTGCAGTTGAAATGCAGTACTGAAATGTAGTTTTGTACCTAGTACATCTTACAATTTCTTCCAAAACCTCGTGTGAACCTCAGATCTCTATCTAAAATAATAGAAACAGGTACTCCTTGTAATTGAACAATTTCTGAGATATACAACTCAGCCAATCTATCGAGTGAATAGTCTGTATGCACAGAAATGAAATGAGCTGATTTCGTCAATTTGTCAACAACAACCCAGAATGCATATTTCTTTATCAAAGATAGGGGCAATTTCAAAACAAAATCCACAGTCACTCTATCCCATTTCCACTCGGGAATCATGATAGGCTGTAATAAACCTAACGGCACTTGATGTTCAGCTTTGACTTACTGACAAATCAAACATTTCGAAACAAATTCTGAAATATCACGTTTCATACCATGCCACCAATAAAGCTGTTTCAAATCATTGTACATTTTTGTGCTTCCTGGATGAACGGATAAACGACTATCATGACCTTCATTCAAAATCAACTGAATCAACTCTGAATTTCTTGGAACACATATTTGTCCTCTGAATCTTAAACAATCATCGGAATCAGCTTGAAACTCTTAATCAGGATTTGACTCACACTGAACCCGTTTTACTTGCAATTCATTCTCAAATTTTTGAACCTCACAAATATGATCTATAAACAACTATTTCGCTTTCAACTCAGCTACTATCGAACCATTGGAAGACAAAGCCAAATGTGTGTTCAAAGCATGTAAAGCAAACATGGACTTTTGGCTCAAAGCATCAGCAACTACGTTTGCTTTTCCCGGATGATAGTCGATCACTAACTTGTAATCTTTTAGTAATTCAAACCACCTCCGGTGTCGCAAATTCAGATATTTCTAAGTCATCAAATATTTCAAACTCTTGCGATTAGTATAGATGTGACATTTCTCACCAAACAAATAGTGACGCCAAATTTTCAACGCGAAAACAATAGTTGCTAACTCCAAATTGTATGTCGGGCAATTATTTTCATGCGGTTTTAACTGTCTCGAAGCATAAGCTATAACTTTGCCTTCTTGCATCAAAACATAACCTAGACCACTCAATGATGCATCACTGAACACTACAAACTCTTTACTCGATTCAGGCTAAACTAACCCTGTTGCCTCTGTCAATAAAGCTTTCAATTGATTGAAACTTTTCTGACATTTATCTGACCACTTGAATTTAACATCTTTTTGAAGCAATCTTGTTAACGGAGTTGCAATCATCGAAAATCCTTTTACAAACCGTCTATAATATCTCACTAGTCCCAGAAAACTACAGACCTCAGAAACATTTCTCGGAGGCTTTCAATATATTATTGTAGAAATCTTACTCAGATCGACTCAAATACCCGCAGCTGACACTATATGACCCAGAAAACCAACTTCTCTTAACCAGAATTCAAATTTGATGAACTTTGCAAATAATTGCTTATCTCGTAGAGTCTGTAGCACAATTCTCAGATGCTCGGCATGCTCGGATTCATCATTAAATAAATCAAAATACCATTTATGAACACAACAAAAAATCAATCTAGGTACGATTTGAAAATCTGGTTCATTAAATTCATAAAGACCGCAGGTGCATTCGTTAGTCCAAAAGGCATAACTAAGGATTTATAATGACCATACCTCACTCTAAATATGCTTTTCGGCACATTAGAGTCTTTAACTCGCAATTGGTAATAACCCGATCTCAAATTGATTTTTGAAAACACTATTGCCCCTTTTAATTGATCAAATAAATCATCTATTCTGGGCAGAGAATACTTATTCTTTATAGTCACTTTATTCAATTGTCTTTACTCAATACACATTCTCATCGTGTCATCTTTCTTTTTCACAAACAACACAGGAGCACCCCAATGCGAGAAACTTGGTCTAGCAAAACCTTTATCCGTCAATTCTTGCAACTGAGCTTCCAATTCTTTTAACGCTGTCGGAGCCATTCTGTACGGAGCTATCGATGAAATCACTACTGGTAAACCATTCAGATTATTTGACTCAATCTGGATAATTTCATTATTCTGACATCTCAGATCAATCATCTTTCGTTTACAATTTACTATAGCATCATGTAGCGTTAGCTAATCCATACCCAAAATTATGTCAAATTCATCAAATGGCAACAACATCAGACTAGCCGGAAAATAGAAATCCCGAACCATCAATGGACAGTTCTTGTACACTTTATCAACCAAAACACACTTGCCTAAGGGGTTCGATACTTTAATCACAAATTCAGTAGATTCTATAGGCAAAGTCTTACTGGATACGAAATTCACACATATATACGAATAAGCTGATCTTGGATCGATCAATGCAATAACTTTAGCATCATAAAGAGTAAAAGTACCGGTAATAAATCTAGAGATGACTCCTCTTCTCGAGCATGAATAGCATAAGCTTTGGCAGGTACTCTAGCTTCAGATTTTACAGTAGAGTCTTTTTTCATTTTCTAACTATCACTCACATTACTAGCATTTCTGGGTGGTCTACCTGTAACTGCAGTGTTATTAGGCTACGTGTTTTGTACTGTCTCTTGCTTAGCCAACTCAGGATAGTTACGAATGAAATGATCTAATGATCCACATTTAAAACAAGCTCGATCATTTGATCTACAATCACCGAAATGTCATTTTCCACACTGTCTACATTCACCTCTGTTTTGTCTCACACTGCCAACACTAACAATAGATGTAGCTTGAGCTTTAGAACTCACAGGTTACTTTTCATGATCTCTGTAATACCCCAAATTTTTTATTTTTAGCTTTTTGCAATTTTTGGGCTTGGGAAGTGTCTAAAATAGTGGTTAATGTTATTTCTGGCTTAAATATGTGTTAGGTTAAGTAATTTTGAGCTTTGAGGTGTGTTGGGGAGGTCCCAAGTTCAAGCTATAATTTGGGCTAAATTTGGATTTTATTGGAATAAAGTCTAACTTGAGATCAGAGGGCTTTTAAGGAGTTGTTGGTAAAGACTTAACACAATGGGCCTGTTGGTCTAGTGGTTAAGTGGCAAGGGATTATGCCTAGGGTCAGGGGTTCGATTCCCTGTGGTAGCGATGGGATTATTTTTGCTACAAGTTCCAGTAAGAAATGGGCTTTAGTAAATTCTGAGTTGTGGGCTTAAGGGAAAACCTAGGATTTTCTTTTTTTCCTATTTTCTGTCAACAGTTGTTTCTCTTCCGTTTTTCTTTTTTCTTAATTTCCCTTGTGCCGAAAATTCTCTGCTTCCTTTCCTTTCTCCTTTGTTTTTCTTTTCTTTTTCGATAAGCTTAGGCGTGTTCAAACGGTTCTATCGATTCGGTAAGTAGCGTTTAAATTAAGTTAAATATTTTCTATTGGAGATTGTTAATAGTGACTTTGGTTGCTGTTTAGGGATTAATCAAGGCTCGGTAGATCAGTAATTGAGTTCTTAGGAAACGAAAAAATACCATTCTTCATCAAAGGTAAGTAGATCTCTCAATTCAGGATTTGTTCATTCTAAGGTAAAATGATTTAAGTGATTGATTTGGGCTCGATTTTGTCAATCTTAGGCTTTGGAGCGCTCGTGGTTTGATTAGTAGCTAAAACAAACCAGGTGTATACTCCGATTGTATAGAAAACGAGTTTTGGTGAAAGCCGAAAAACTAGTCTGTCGACTCCACATGGGCGTGTGGTCTGCCCGTGTAGTAGCTTGCATCACGAGACACGGACGTGTGACAGACAAGCCAGGCTGTGCGTGCGCCACACGGGCGCGACAGACATAGGCGTGTGAGGTTGGCGAGGCCGTGTGCAAGGCACAAGCTGGACCATTTGGGCTTTGTAAGTCGCACGGGCGTGTGGGTCACACGGGGGAACCACACGGGCATGTGGGTCTTGGGATAGGCTATGTGATCGACATGAATAATGCTAATTTGGGCCGTTTGGGCCTCACGGGCGTGTGGGTCACACGGGTGAACCACATGGGCGTATGGGTCTTGGGCTAGGCTGTGTGATCTATACGGGCATGTAGGCCCACACGGGCAGGGCACACAAGCGTGTGAGCCCAATTTTCCTAAAATGTTCTGTAAGGTTGCGCGGGTCGCTTTAGTCGATTAGGATCAGTAAGCATTTTTGTTATCCCATACTGTGAATTATTACTGTGTTGTATGTAAAACATGTTACGACAAGCATGTATATCTGCCTGATTTCGTATATCTGTTCTGCTATGATATAATCTGATTTCTGCAAGAAAGTATGCCACGATATTCATGATGCATTGCATTAGGTTGGGTTGTTATGAGGAGAAGGAAGCCTGGAGGCGATTAGCCTATTATCAGGCAGTTACGCTGCATATATCTGTTATGTACTGTTTTACAGTACCACTTGGTGTATAGGGCTGGATCAGTCAATTTTATCCCCATACTTGGTGTGTAGGGCTGGGTAGGTCGATTTTATCCCCACATGGTGTGTTGGGTTGGACGGAGATGGTGTGCAAGGTTGGTGGGCATGATTTCTATTCTCTGATATCTGATCTCGTCTGCATGCGACATCAATATGGCTAAGGCTGAATATCTGTATCCTGTTATCTGTTTGTATGCATACTGTTTGTGGGGATGTACACACTGAGTTTGTGAAAACTCACCCCTTTATTTATTTTATGTCAGGTAATCCTCAGCAGTAGACGGATCGGTGTGGCAGAGGGCTCGATGGTAACCACTGTTAGACTCGTGGATTTTTGAGTAACGTTTATTTCATCTGTTCAATTTTTTTCCTATATTTGTTTTGGGATTTAATTTTTGGACATGAGCTATTTATTTCGAGTTTATTTTGGGGTTGTTAAATTGTCAAATTGTTGATTTATGAATTATTGATATTTTAGCTTCCGCGTAAAAGAATTGTTTTCAAAAAATTAATGGAATAAGGATTTCCCGATTTAAGTAAAGTTAATAATCTGAATGATTTTAACTTCCTAAGCTTTTATAAAAGCACTATCATGTAACGCCGCCAGATTCGGCCATAACGTCTGGACCGAGTTTGGGGTGTTACATTTAGTAGTATCAAAGTCAGGTTTGCAAAAATCTATTGTGGTTTTGGGCGGTAAAAAGGAATGGTTTTGAAAATCAGTGATAAAATAATTGGAAATTGTTTTTGAAAAAGAAATGGTTCACCGAGTCTCCATTGCCGATCTTGTAAGTTCTCTGAAACTCTGATGTATTTTGTTTGGAAGCGTACCTAAATTGAGTTTTATCTGTATCTGTCTGAGATGCTATGCCTGTATATTGAGACTACTATAGGTTGTGTTTTGCTGAGACACCTTAGGTAGTGTAAACTGAAACCATAGTGAGACTTGCTATTCGCGATAACAATTTTCAATTATCGAAACTGTAAACTGATGTGCATAAAACTTCTTAATACAGATTAATTCAATAGTTACAATGAGCGCACGCGGTACTCGTGGACGGGGTACTAGAGGCTGAGGTAGAGGCTATAGAGGGATTCGAGCTGAGTCCTTCGCATCTGATACGATCCCTAATCTGGACACTAGCGAGACGCCAGTGTCACCTGTTACTAAGATTGGTGCTGAGTCTCAGGACCGTGTAGCTGGGGATGACGCACTGTCCCAGGTCATGCTGCGAATTTTAGAGAGGGTCGCTGGGGCTAATGTTGGATCTGGAGGCCGTGGGTCAGTTACGGAACGACTCCGGTCGAATGGGGCTAAGATATTTAGAGGCATCACTGGAGTTGCTCCGAGTGTGGCCAAGTATTGGATAAAGGCCATAGAGCGCATAATGGATGACTTGGATTTTACTAATGAGCAGAAGCTCAAGGGGGCTGTGTCTCTGCTTCGCGATGAGGCATACCAGTGGTGGTTGACCATTAAGGAGGGTACTCAGCCTGATAGGTTGACTTGGGATTTGTTTAAGACCACCTATCTAAGTAAGTATGTGGGAGCTAGCTACACTGACGCTAGGCAACGTGAGCTTCTGAATCTTACTAAGGGAGACCGTTTAGTGGCTGAGTATTGGATGAAGGCCATAGAGTGCATAATGGATGACTTGGATTTTACTGATGAACAGAAGCTCAAAGGGGCTGTGTCTCTGCTTCGCAATGAGGCATACCAGTGGTGGTTGACCATTAAGGAGGATACTCAGCCTGATAGGTTGACTTGGGATTTGTTTAAGACCACCTATCTGAGTAAGTATATGGGAGCTAGCTACACTGACACCAGGCAACGTGAGCTTTTGAATCTTACTAAAGGAGACCGTTAAGTGGCTGAGTATGAGGCCGAATTTCTGAGGTTGTGTCGCTATGTGAGGGGCATGGTGACGAATGATTATGAGCGCTGTGTTTGATTTGAGGATGGTCTTCGAGATAGTCTGTGAGTTCTGATAGCTCCTCAAAGGAAGCAGGATTTCTCAGTCTTGGTCGAGAAGGCCAAGATAACTGAGGAGGTGAAGCGCTCTGAGCTCCAAAATGTGAGAAAGGGAAAATAAAGAGGGATTTTGAGTCTACCGGTTCTGGGATGAGGCCTAAAAAAGGCCAGAACTGACGAGCCCGTTAGAGTTGGGCCTACTATTGCACCTGCTGGGGTGGCGAGCTGCCAGCTATGTAATAGACGCCATCCAGGCGAGTGTTGGAAATCTACTGGCGCTTGTTTGAGGTGTGGATCGACTGAGCATCGAGATAAGGATTGTCCATTGAGGGGTAATCAGATACAAGCTCCGGTTGTTGAGACTGCACAGCTACAGAGAGGAGTATAGCAGCCACCTAAGGGTCGAGGACAGGCTAGGGGTGGTAACGGTATGGGTCGAGGTCAGAGAACAGCTGGTAGAGGTGCTAGGCCGACCGAGGCGAGGCAGCATGCACTTGTCTATGTTGCATGTTGTCGTGATGATGGAGATGCTCCAGACGTCATCATAGATACGTTTTTTATTCTTAATGTACTTTATGTTGCACTGATAGACATAGGTTCTACGTACTCTTATGTTGCATGTTCTATGTTTGAGACTTTGGGGATTTCGTATGAGAGCACTTCTAGGGAAATTTCTGTGGTGAGTCTGTTGGGGCAATCCATTAGGGTTAGTAAGTTGTTCAGGGACGTTCCTTTGGAAGTCTATGGTTTGATATTTTTGGCTGATCTGATGATCTTCTATTTGGGGAGTTTGACCTAATTCTTGGTATAGGTTGATTGGTGAAGCATCATGTAAGTCTGGATTGTGCTGAAAAGAAGGTGGTTCTGAGGACTGAGGAGGATAAAGAGGCAGTCGTGATTGGAGAACGACGAAATTATCTGAGTAATGTGATATCTGCGTTGGTAGTAGAGAAGCTGGTTGGGATAGAATGTGAGGCATACTTAGCCTACATCAGTGTTTCTGATTCAGTGGACTCTTCGGTGAAGGACATCCGTACTGTGAGGGACTTTCCAGATGTTTTTCCAGAGGAATTACTAGGATTACCTCCAAACTGTGAGGTAGAATTTAAGATTGAGTTGATTCCTGGCACACTCCGGTGTCTATCGCCCCTTATCGAATGGCATCGAAGAAGCTGGCAGAACTGAAGGCTCAAGTTCAGGAGCTGTTAGATAGTGAGTTTATTCATCCTAGTGTGTCTTCATAGGGAGCTCCGGCTTTTCTCGTAAAGAAGAAAAACGGTACAATGAGGATATGTATTGACTACCGTCAATTGAACAAGTTGACAATTAAGAATAAATGCCCACTTCCGAGGATAGATGATTTATTTAATTAGTTCAGAGGGGCTTTTGTATTCTCTAAAATTGATTTATGATCAGGATATCATCAGTTGAGAGTAAAGGAGGCCGATGTGCATAAGACGGCATTTAGGACTCGGTATGGATATTATGAGTTCCTAGTTATGGCCTTTGGGTTAACTAATGCACTAGCGACATTTATAGACTTAAAGAATCGAGTGGTCTAGCCCTACTTAGATCAGTTTGTGGTAGTGTTCATCGACGGCATCTTGGTATACTCTAGAACGGAGGATGAGCACGATAAGCATCTATGAGTGGTCTTGTAGATTCCCCAGAAGGAACAACTATATTCGAAGTTTAGTAAGTGTGAGTTCTGGCTTGAGAAGTCACATTTCTGGGACATGTAATTTCTGCAGAGGGGATTAGAGTGGATCCTCGTAAGGTTGAGACAATGTTGGATAGGAAACAGCCGAAGAGTGTGTCGGAGGTTTGTAGTTTTTTAGGTCTGGCAGGTTATTATCGACGCTTCGTAAAAGGGTTCTCATTGATCGCTAAGCTGTTAACTAAGTTGTTGCGCAAATGAGTTCCCTTTGTTTGGACTGCCATACAGCAGAAGAGCTTCGAGAAGCTCAAAACAGTTTTGACTCAGCTCCAGTTCTGATTTAGCCTGAACCCGATAAGGACTTTGTGGTTTATAGTGATGCGTCACATGTGGGTTTGGGCTGCATTTTGATGCAAGACGGTAAAGTAGTTACCTATGAGTCTCGACAGCTGAAGACTCACGAGGCTAATTATCCGACACATGATTTGGAGTTGGCTGCAGTTGTCTTTGCATTAAAGATTTGGAAGCACTACATGTCCGGTAATAAGTGTACTATCTACACTGATCACAAGAGCCTCAAGTATCTCCTCACTCAGAAAGAGTTAAATCTTAGGCAGCGACAATGGGTTGAGTTGCTTAAGGACTACGACTGCAGTATTGAGTATCACCTTGGAAAGACCTATATGGTGGCTGATGCATTAAGCCGTAGGGCTGTGGCTGATTTGAGAGCGTTGTTCGCCCAACTGCGTCTTTATGACGATGGGAGTCTCTTAGCTGAGTTACAGGTTAGACCAACGTGGCTGGTTCAGATTAAAGATAAGCAGTTATGATATGAGTCTCTTCAGTTGCGATTTTGTCACGTTGAGACTAGGACAACCACTGATTTCAGGATTGACAGTGATAGGGTGTTGTGTTTTCGAGATAAGATCTGTGTACCTAATGATGAGAATTTGAGGATATCGATTGTAAGGGAGGCGTATAGTAGCCCTTACGCTATGCATCCTGGGGGCAACAAAATGTATAGGGATCTTCGAGAGTTGTACTACTGGCCAAGGTTGAAACGTGAGGTGACAGACTTTGTTGCTCGTTGTTTGACTTACCAGCAGGTTAAAGTTGAGCATCAGTTACCTTAGGGTTTGCTACAGCCAGTGAAAATACCGATGTGGAAATAGGAGCAAGTAACGATGGACTTCATTAGTGGGTTGCCTCTAACACCTACTAAGAAGGACTCTGTTTAGGTCATCGTAGATCGATTAACCAAGTCTACACATTTCATTCCTGTTAGGATGGACTTCTCCTTGCAAAAGCTGGCTAAGCTCTACATTTTCGAGATAGTGAGGTTGCGTGGGGTTCCTGTTTCGATCATCTCCGATAGGGATCCTCGTTTTACGTCTCGATTTTAGCAGAAACTTTATGAGGCTTTGGGTTATCGTCTGGACTTCAGTATTTCTTTTCATCCTCAGACAGATGGTCAGTCAGAGAAGGTGATTCAAATATTAGAGGACATGCTGAGGGGTTGTGTCATGGATTTCCATGGTAGTTGGGAGGAGTACTTGCCATTGGCAGAGTTCGCTTACAATGACAGCTATCAGTCTAGTATTCAGATGGCACCGTACGAGGCACTTTATGGTCGTAAGTGTCGCACTCCTTTATGCTGGACTGAGTTAGGTGAGCGACGTATTCTAGGTCCGGAGTTAGTATCAGAGACTGAGGATGAGGTCCACTTGATTTGGGATGGACTGGAAGCGGCTTCTGATAGACAGAAGTCCTATGCGGATTTGAAAAGGAAGGACATCGAGTATTTTGTGGGAGACATGGTTTTTCTGAAGGTCTCGCCACGGAAAAAGGTTTTGAAGTTCAGTCGTAAGGGCAAGTTGAGTCCTCAATTTTTTGGGCCGTACCGGATTCTGAAGCGAGTAGGGCCAGTCGCATATCAGTTGGAGCTACCTTCAGAGTTGGATCGTATTCATGACGTATTCCATGTATCGATGTTGAGACGGTATCGCTTTGATCCTACGCACATTGTGCCTGTGGAAGAGATTGAGGTTAGACCAGATCTGACATTCGAGGAGGAGCCGATTTAGATTTTGGATCGCGACGTTAGGGTACTGCGTAAGAAGTCTATTCCCTTAGTGAAGGTGCTGTGGCGGAATCATAGCACTGAGGAGGCTACATGGGAGCCGGAGGATTCGATGCGTCACCAATATCCTCACCTTTTCTGATCAGGTAAAATTCGTGGATGAATTTTCTTTAAGTGGTGGAGTTGTAACGCCCTAAATTTTTTATTTTTGGCTTTTGGCAGTTTTTGGGCTTGGGAAGTGTCTGAATTAATGGTTAATGTTATTTCTGTCTTAAATATGTGTTGGGTTAAGTAACTTTGAGCTCTGGGTGTGTCAGGGAAATCTTAAGTTCAAGCTATAATTTGGGCTAAATTTGGGTTTTATTGGAATAAAGCCTGACTTGAGATCAGTGGGCTTTTAAGGAGTTGCTGGTAAAGACTTAATAGAATGAGCCTGCTGGTCTAGTGGTTAAGTGGCAAGGGATGATGCCTAAGGTCAGGGGTTTGATTCCCTGTGGTAGCGATGGGATTATTTTTGCTACAAGTTCTAGTAAGCGATGGGCTTTAGTAAATTCTAAGTTGTGGGTTTAAGGAAAAACCTAGGGTTTTCTTCTTTTCCTCTTTTCTGTCAATAGTTGCTTTCTCTGCCATTTTTCTTTTTTCTCAATTTCCCTTGTGCCGAAAATTCTCTGCTTCCTTTCCTTTCTCCTTCGTTTTGCTTTTCTTTTTCGATAAGCTTAGGTGTGTTCAAGCGGTTCTGCCAATTCGGTAAGTAGCGTTTAAATTAAGTTAAGTGTTTTCTGTTGGAGATTGTTAAGAGTGACTTTGGTTGCTATTTAGGGAGTAATCAAGGCTCGGTAGATCAGTAATTGAGTTCTTAGCAAATGATGAAATACCATTCTTCATCGAAGGTAAGTAGATCTCGCGTTTCGGGATTTGTTCATTCCTAGGTAAAATGATTTAAGTGATTGATTTGGGCTCGGTTTTGCAATCTTAGGCATTGGACTGCTCGTGGTTGGATTAGCAGCGAAAATAAACTAGGTGTGTACTCCGATTGCATAGAAAATGAGTTTCGACGAAAGTCGAAAAACCAGTCTATTGACGCCACACGGGCATGTCGTCTGCCCATGTGGTAGCTTGCATCGCGAGACACAGGCGTGTGACAGATGAGCCAGCCAGTGCGCTCACCATACGGGCGCGATTGATATGGGCGTGTGAGGTAGGCGAGGCCGTGTGTGAGGCACAGGCTCGACCATTTGGGTCGTGCAGGCCGCAGGGGCATGTAGGTCACATGGATGAACCACACGGGCGAGTGGGTCTTGGGCTAGGAAGTGTGATCCACACGGGCAAGGCTAATTTGGGTCTTGTGGGCCCACACGCCTAGGGCACATAGGCGTGTGAGCCCAATTTTCCTTAAATGTTCTGTAAGGTTGTACGGGTTGCCTTAGTCGACTGTGACCTGCCTGTAGGGTCGGTAAGCGTTTTTTTATCCCATACTGTGAATAATTTTTGTGTTGTATGTAAAACATGTTACGACAAGCATGTATATCTGTCTGATTTCGTATATCTGTTCTGCTATGATGTGATCTGATTTCTGCATGAAAGCATGCCACGATATTCATGATGCATTGTATTGGGTTGGATTATTGTGAAGAGAAGGAAGTCTGAGAGGCGATTAGCCTATTACCAGGCAACTACGCTACATATATCTGTTATGTACTGTTTTACAGTACCACTTGGTGTGTAGGGCTGGATCGGTCGATTTTATCCCCATACGTGGTGTGTAGGGCTGGGTGGGTCGATTTTATCCCCACATGATGTGTTGGGTTGGACGGAGATAATGTGCAGGGTTAGTGGACATGATTTCTATTGTCTGATATCTGATCTGGTCTACATGCGACATCAATATGGCTAAGGCCCAATATCTGTATCCTGTTATCTGCTTGTATGCATGCTGTTTGTGGGGATGTACACACTGAGTTTGCGAAAACTCACCCCTTTATTTATTTTATGTCAAGTAATCCTCAGCAGTAGATGGATCGGTGTGGCAGAGGGCTCGATTGTGACCACTGTTAGACTCGTGGATTTTTTAGTAACGTTTATTTCATCTGTTCAAGTGTTTTTCCTATATTTGTTTTGGGATTTAATTTTTGGACTTGAGCTATTTGTTTTGGGTTTATTTTGGGGTTGTTAAATTGTCAAGTTGTTGATTTACGAATTATTAATGTTTTAGCTTCCGCATAAAAGAACGATTTTCAAACAATTAATGGAGTAAGGATTTCCCGATTTAAGTAAAGATAATAATCTGAATGATTTTAACTTACTAAGCTTTTATAAAAGCACTCTCATGTAACGCCGCCAGATTCGACCATAACGTCTGGGTCGGGTTTGGGGTGTTACAATCTCTGTTTGAATGTAATGACCCAAAATTCACGGGCATCGAAAAAGTGCAATATTGGGCATCTGTCTTAGTAAACTGAATTAGTAAATAATTATTAGGAGTAATTATGACTCTATTAGTGACCTTAATTAAGTTTTAATTAGGTGAATTTAACTTAATTAATAGTAATTAGGAGAAATGACTAAATTGAATAAGGGGTAAAAGTCTAATTATAGATTAAAAGGAAATAACAAGGACCAAATAAGAAATTAAGCCTATTTAGGAAGATGAGGCGGCAAAATGGAGTAAAAATCTAAGACTTTTACAAACAATGATTATATATAAATATTTAATTTAGTTATAAAATTTTATTAAATCAATTTTAAATAATTAGATTTTTATATGATAAATAAAGTATGCTTTTGACAAGTGGATGGTGATAAAAATATACAAGTGTAATAATAATATGTATACAATTGTAACATAAATATTTAATTACTTTTTATTTAAGTAAATAGATATTTATTACTTATTATTATTAAGTTAAAAGATATTTATTAATTAAATAATTATATTATAAGATTTTTATGTGATAAATAAATTAAATGGTGACAAGTGTATTAATAAAAATACATACATTTGTAATATATGCAATAATTATTTAATAGATATTTATTAAATTATTGTAGATATTATTATTATTATTATTATTGATATTATACTATTAAATAAATTAAAAAATGACAAATGTATGGTGATGAGACCATACATTTGTAATAAATATAAATATGTACACTTGTTATATAATTATTAATTTACTTAATATTAAAGTAAAAGATATTTTAATATATGATATTAATATCATATTATGTTAATAAAATAATAAAGCATAAAAGAAATAAGAAACAAAGATAGAAAAGAAGAACATAATAGCAACGGGAAAGAAAAGAAGAAAAGGAAAAACTAGGGTTTGGGAGCTTTAAGCTTTAATAGGTAAGTTAATTAAGTCATTTTCTTTTAATTTTGATGTTTTAGAAATTTTAAAATAAAGTTTTGTAGAAATTAAGTTGAGATTTTGAAAGTTATTAGGTTTATTAGTATAGTTCACGTTGAACAAATGATTTTAGGAATTAAATTGATAGAATTCTTATTTAGAATTGATTAAAGGATTAAATTGTAAAGTAAGCTATAAGTTTTGTGTTTGAAGGACTAAATTGAAAGAAATTTAAAATTAGGGTTTTATCATGAACATTGGATATTTATGTTGAATATGATAAGAAATTGAGTAGAAATAAAATATGAATTGAGTTAGAAAAGTAAGTGAACTTAGTTAGGATCAAATTAAAAATAAGGTAGAAATTGAATAGAAATTCAATTATTCAATATAAATTAGTGTTGTATTAATAGTATAAATTATTTTAATTTTCGTAGCTAGCAAAAAACCCAAGGCATCGGCATCAAAAGGAAAAGAAAAGGTTATCGAGGAGTAATCAAGCAAATCACAGTTTGTATTACTATAATTCAAATCTATTTATTATTAATTGTTATATTTTAATTAAAATGCATGGTAAGTAAAATTAGGTAAGCAATTGAAATGATAATATTGATTTGAATAAAATTGATTCAAAAATGTTTATGACTATTGAAATTGAATGTGAACAAATTGAAAATTAAAAGTGATTTGAATTAAGTAATTGAATTATGAATTATGTGAATATTTGAAAGTATATTGATTGGAAACTAAGAGAGATTTTGTAACACCCTAGACCCGGCCTAGACGTTACGGTCGAATCCGATGTGCCACATCATTTGCCCAAAAACCCGAAAAGCTTATGATGATAAGTTGGTTGTCGAAAAAGCCTTTAAAGATTAAGAGGTAGAGTATGCCTATTGTTTCGTGCTATTTAAAATGTGTATAGTTTTCATGACCTTTATTATTATTGGAATTGATATTTATAGGTTCGATTTTAGAAAACGTTGTTATTTTGAAAACCCGTAGTTCCTACTCTAGCAGTTTATAGATATTAAATCATAGCCGATAAAAGTTAAAAATCTCCCAATGGCCTTATTACATAACAAAACTCATAAATGGTTTCTATAAGCGAATAAACCATAATCAAGTCTTTTGAGTTCGTGTGGCCGTCTCCGAGTCCTTCGCAGCTCCAAATCGTCTAAGCTCAGGGATTACCTACACAATTAGAAACAGGGTGAGTTTACGAAAACTCAGTGTGTAACCCCCTTTGTAACACCCCTTACCCGTATCTAAGGCTGGAACAGAGTACGAGGCATTACCAGACTTAACAATACACATAGACGAAAACCGGGCCATAAAATTTCATTTAATTCAAAACTTTTCGAACACATGCATAACAAACAAAGCTAACTATATCATCACATCAAAACATAGGACATGGCACGATTAATTAAACTTATAAACCATAATGGATAAGGACTACACCTCATGATCATATACGATAACTCAATGCAGACTGATACGTATAGTCAAAATCATAATAAAAATACATATCACAAACCAACTTCCTATACATGCCACTCACTTGATATTTCTAATATTTGAATTAATTCTCCCAAAATGACAATTTGATAGTGTGATTTTGCCTCCGATGATCTCCAACCCCGAGCCGACCTGCCAATACTAAAGAAATGGTAGAGGATGGGTAAGCTTTACGCTTAGTAAGTTCATATTAAAATAATAAGCAATTACTACCACGCTTTTCAAGATAAAATATTATAATTGTACAATTACACATGTTCAGGTTAAGTTGTGTTATCGAGTTACAGTTACTAAATCATTCATATCTGAAGATACAAAACTCAAAATTTAGTTTTGTTAATTTTCCTTGAAACTAGATTCATATCTCTTTCTCCCATAAAATTTCCAGAATTTTTGGTTTAGCCAATTAGTACAGTTTATTCATTAAAATTTCCCCTGTTTCAGGGTACGACTACTCTGACCCCTGTGCACTACTAACCAAATGTCTCCCTGTACAGAATTTCAACGACCATTCTGTTTATTTCCCTTAAAATTAGACTCAATAAGGAATCCATGCATGTAAGGTATGACTCTTAATAATTTTTGTACAATTTATGGTGAATTTCTAAAGTCAGAATAGGGGATCTCGAATTTATTCTGACACTGTCTCACAAAAATTATAATATCACATAATATATAACTCTTTTGCTCCCCCTGTTTCTTTTATATGAAAATAGACTCATTAATATTTAATTCCATAATTTTTTAAATTTAATTCAACTTACACAATATTTGGTAAATTTTCAAAGTCATGCACTGCTGCTGTTTAACACTGTTTTACTACTAAAGTTCACTTTTACACAATTCACTTAATCCATTCCATTTTACCGAGGTTCGCTCAAATATCGAGCATATTGCTCATAAATTCAAATAAACATATACTTGCACTTGTTCATCACATAATCACTTTCACATGTATTTTCATTTAATCGATTTCCCGTTGAACTCATCAGAATAATAACAAATACACAATTGCCTGCACATTTTCCCATTTCCACACTTGTAGCCGAAGCTATCTGGTATGCATAGTAGCCTGCACTTAGTACTACACATGCGACCAATAATCTGGTACACGTAGTAGCCTGCACTTAGTACTACACAAGTGACCTCACTATAGTTCATTTGTATCGTTTCTATTCTAAAGGTTCAACCGGGAAATTCCTCACTTTTCAACATTTTACTAAATTGTTCGTAATCAATTTAAATTCATAACTTACATCAAATAACCATTTGATAGGCAGCAACATTTCATATGATATCAAAATATAATAACATAAAAAGAATCGATAGATTATTTATGTACGAACTTACTCGAAGTGTCGATCTCACTATCCATAGTACCAATTGTCCATTCATAGTATAATAAGACACAACTCAAATATCAAATCAACTTTTAAGAATTTACATAACATCACTTGTCATGTATCATCATTTTCTTGCATTTCATGTAACATTCTTTCATGTCATATTTCCACATCATAAACACCATTCCATCAACTTTTCCAATATATTAAATCATACAATATATGCAATAATAGTAAGAAATATAATTCAAACATAACATTGCATTATTATTATCATACGAACTTACCTCGATCCAGAAACGGCAATTTACCATTTTAGTCCATAACCTTATATTTTCCCGATTTAAGCCTGAATCTCGATTTCCTTCATCTATAATATCACATTTAGCCTAATAATTAGTCACACTATTCATACGGGTCCAAAAATCATATTTTTACAAATTTTCATTTTGACCCCTAAACTTTTGCATATTTGCACTTTTGCCCCAAGGTTCGGAAATTAAACTTCATCCTATTTTCTTATGTTTTATGGCATGCTGATCATTTTTCCCTTCTATGGAAACATCAAATTCTCACTCTAACATGTACTTATGACTATTAGGTATTTTTACCGATTAAGCCCTTTTACTCGTTTTCACTTAAAACCGAGTAGCACAAGTTGTCTAACATAATTTAAAACCTCATATTCTATCATAAAACACCAAAAATACACAAATTTCACCTATGAGTATTTTTCCAAATATGAACCCTAGATTGAATTATTGCTAGCATAAGCTAAATCAAGTTACCGGGACTCCAAAAACGTAAAAATCATTAAAAATGAGGCTAGAATGGACTTACAATCGAGCTTGGAAGCTTGGAAATCCTAGCCGTGGATTCTCCCTTGGTATACACGTCCATGTTGAAGAAGATGAACAAAACTGGCTTTTAATTTTGTATTTTAATTTATTTTACCCCTAAATGACCAAAATGCCCTTTTTACTAAACTTTCCAAAAATTCCATCCATGTCCAATTTTTGTCCATAAACTTAAAAATAGGTCAAATTGCTATTTAATACCTCCTAATTAATATTTCAAACCAATCTCATACTAGGAACTTCTAGAATGTAAGTTTTACAACTTATTCAATTTAGTCCCTAACTTCAAATTAAGCACTTTATGCATAGAATTTCTTCACGAAATTTTCACACAATCATGCAATCATATCATAGACCTCAAAATAATCATAAATAATTATTTATATCTTGGATTTGTGGTCTCAAAACCACTATTCCGATTAGGCCCTAATTCGGGATATTACAACTCTCCCCCCTTTAGGGATTTTCGTCCCCGAAAATCTTACCGGAAAAGTAGTCTTCACTTAGATTCCTAAATTTCATATTCAGTGCTGAAGAAATTTCACTCAGGCAGTGCCTCCAATATATCTCTTTAATTTCTCATATATTCTGAAAGCTTACGGACTCATCTCTTAATTGTTCTTAAATTTTCAACCCTTCTCCGTTTCCCTTGTCATCTTGACATAAAACCAGATCTCAATTTGGTTAATGGAGACTAAAATTCCAAGAAATCCAACAATCAAAGGGACCTACACTCTTCCGAAATAATCATACAGTTTTTTATCATCAATAAATCACAATCCAATAACATCTTAAACAAATTACAATACACGTCATTACTTTCTGAATGAATAGGCAAATTTTCACTGTGAGCTTCATACAATTCATTCTGTATAAGCCTCAGAATAATAATAATAATACCATGAATCAGATCCAATCTGAAATTCAACATCAGAAGTCGATCCTCACTGTACTCTTTTAGTTTACTACTCACTATCACATTTTCCTCTTTCTGCTACGGAAATAATTCTGATATAGCCTCGAAAATAATCCTTTCTCATTTTCATCCTAATATCAATACTGGCAGAGATAACTCTAGTAGATCCTGATGCTCGTCTTTAACCTCATTAACAACTCAGATTTTCCGTGGCATCGAATGCTCTAAACTATTTCATTACCTTATTGTCTTGAAACACATTACAATTCATACAGATTGAACACTCGAGTCGATCTTAATCACCAGTGAATGACATTTCAAGTAATTCCTTTCTTCTAGTTACAAAACAATTCATCATACCATCCTTTACTATT
Source organism: Gossypium hirsutum (assembly GCF_007990345.1). NCBI lineage: Eukaryota > Viridiplantae > Streptophyta > Magnoliopsida > Malvales > Malvaceae > Gossypium > Gossypium hirsutum. The sequence continues at coordinate 104,037,745 of NC_053426.1, forward strand.
CATTCCTTACGTTAATCAAAACCGTCTCAATTGCTTTAGCTCAAGTAACCAAAATATCTCAATTGAAGATATTAACTATAATTGACTTACTTAAGAGAAGTAATCCACCATACCGATTGAAACTCGCCCTTTTATCACTTATGCCTTTACTGTTGTCAAACCTTACACGAAAATTAGAAAAATCCCAATACTGGAATCACCACATTACCCAAATCAAATCAGAAGTATAGTCATACTTGACATGATTATCACGACCTGAAGAATGCACTTCAAACATGAGTCATAATTGACAAATTACGGAATAAAGATAACAAGAAAACTGAATAAAGAAATCCAAGATAGAAAAACCCAAAATAAAGAAATCAGAATAAAGAAACCCAAGATACGGTACTATGCCGGAAAATAGAAAACCAAACTCATAGGAAATATAGAAGATCCCGATAATTCCTCAGAGAAAAGAAATCCAGTAGAAAACATCATTTAATCTCACCGGAATCAAATGCAACAAGAACAATGTATCTTCCCATATATATACATATCAAATGGAGCATCAAGTAGAAGAAACAGAATCATAGTATCATACATATTCTCTCACCAATTTTTTTATCAGGCAGAATATAATGGAATGCCCGAAGGAATAGAGTAATACAAATTATAAACCAATCAGGCTACCAATGTTTTCGTCTAACATCAAGTTTAGAAAACATCCCCATATAACAAAAATTTCTTCAAAAGATCAATAACGATAGAAATATTTCTAGGAACGGATAAACACATAGAACATCTTAGAAGAAACTACTAAAATCTGTCTAGCCGTAACTGTCACACTCAGATATTACACATTTCAGATATCATTTCCCCAACTATTTCTGCCATCACAAATTTCATATTTCTTTTCACTAAAGAAGACTAGTTCTGAATAAATTTTGATTTTCACTTTTCTCGACCTTGTACCTTAGAAATTCGATTTATCAAAATAAATTTCTTCTCTAATTGGAACAGTGCATAACTCCAATAATCCTTATGCCAATTTGATAGTTTTCTAGCTTTGACTCTACTTATCAACTCATTCTTCAATCTCTAATCATATTTATAATTATTCTAGCACTGAACTCTTTGGTTTCTCAACCGGAAACTTATTCAGTACAAATCTCATGAAATTCCATTATAAAACACCGCTTTGGTAAGGGGGAAGGGGTCGTAGGGCCTCTAACTCAACTCTCATATACATATACATATACATGTAACACAGTTTTCATCATAGCAATCATATCTCAATCATGTCATTCATTTCGAGTAACTAGCATTCATATTGGTTTAATGCCCACTTTCCAGTTATCTCATTTAGTCAAGTATAATTATACATGCATCCTATGTTTTCTGGATTGCTTGACTTATCCATTCATCTACTTGAACAAATCATACTCATGACATCATATAAGGGTTAAACAAACATAGATATTTGCATCACAATTGCAACTTTCATTTCGTGCATCATCATATACATATCATTAAAATCACATAATTCAGTCCAAACAATTTAACATAGATAAATTCATTTCATTATAATCATTTATCTCATAAAAAAATATCATTGACATTCATCAACATTCAACGTTCAATCAAGGCAATGACATTTTCATTCATATCATGATATTAGGAACTTTTACTCATACCTCTACGAATTTCTATTTATCCCGTTCATCTTATCAAGTAAGTCAAATACACTACATCATATGAGCATCAAGCAAGTATAGATGTTTATCACAACATGACCTTTCATCTCACGTGTTATCACTTCTATATATCATAAATTTTTATTCATACTTTTCTAAATCGAGACTCATCATAATCGTAATTTTATTCAAACACCTTCGTATCACATTGAACATGGTCAATGCAGCACGGTTAGAGAGTACCTCTGTCTAAACAAGACGGTGCTCATACGCGTCGGGAGACATCACACTATCACAGATCAATGGCATGTATAGATGGACTTTTACACATGCTAGGTTAGTCCGAGAACCGACTAAACCATAGCTCTGATACCAATAAATGTAACACCCTTACCCGTATCCAAGGCTGGAACAGAGTATCAGGCATTACCAGACTTAACAATACAAATAGACGAAAACCGGGCCATAAAATTTCATTTAATTCAAAACTTTTCGAACACATGCATAACAAACAAAGCTAACTATATCATCAGATCCAAACATAGGACATGTCACGATTAATTAAACTTATAAACCATAATGGATAAGGACTACATCTCATGATCATATACGATAACTCAATGCAGACTGATACGTATGGTCAAAATCATAATAAAAATACATATCACAAACCAACTTCCTGTACATACCACTCACTTGATATTTCTAATATTTGAACTAATTCTCCCAAAATGATAGTTTGATAGTGTGATTTTGCCTCCGATGATCTCCAACCCCGAGCCAACCTGCCAATACTAAAAAAATGGAGAGGATGGGTAAGTTTTACGCTTAGTAAGTTCATATGAAAATAATAAGCAATTACTACCACGCTTTTGAAGATAAAATATTATAATTGTACAATTACACATGTTTAGGTTAAGTTGTGTTATCGAGTTACAGTTACTAAATCATTTATATCTGAAGCTAAAAAATTCCAAATTTAGTTTCGTTAATTTTCCTTGAAACTAGATTCATATATATTTCTTCCATAAAATTTCCAGAATTTTTGGTTTAGCCAATTAGTACAGTTTATTCATTAACATTTCCCCTATTTCAGGGTATGACTACTCTGACCCCTATGTACTACAAACCAAATTTCTCCCTGTACAGAATTTCAACGACAATTTCGTTTGTTTCCCTTAAAAATAGACTCAGCAAAGAATCCATTCATGTAAGGTATGACTCTTAATAATTTTTGTACAATTTATGGTGAATTTCTAAACTCAGAACAGGGGATCTCAAATTTATTCTAACACTGTCTCACAAAAATTATAATATCACATAATATATAACTCTTTTGCTTCCCCTGTTTCTTTTATATAAAAATAGACTCATTAATATTTAATTCCATAATTTTTTTAAATTTAATTCAACTTATACAATTTTTGGTAAATTTTCAAAGTCATGCATTACTGCTGTTCAACATTGTTTTACTACTAAAGTTCACTTTTACACAATTCACTTAATCCATTCCATTTTACCGAGGTTCACTCAAATATCGAGCATATTGCTCATAAATTCAAATAAACATATACTTGCACTTGGTCATCACATAATCACTTTCACATGTATTTTCATTTAATTGATTTCTCGTTGAACTCATCGGAATAATAACAGATACACAATTGCCTGCACATTTTCCCATTTCCACACTTGTAGCCGAAGCTATCTGGTACGCATAGTAGCCTATACTTAGTACTACACATGCGACCAATAATCTGGTACACATAGTAGCCTGCACTTAGTACTACACACGTGACCTCAGAATAGTTCATTTGTATCGTTTCTATTCCGAAGGTTCAACCGGGAAATTCCTCACTTTTCAACATTTTACTAAATTGTCCGTAATCAATTTAAATTCATAACTTACATCAAACAACCATTTGATAGGCAGCCACATTTCATATGATATCAAAATATAATAACATAAAAAGAATCGATAGATTATTTATGTACGAACTTACTCGAAGTGTCGATCTCACTATCCATAGTACCAATTGTCCATTCATAGTATAATAAGACACAACTCAAATATCAAATCAACTTTTAAGAATTTACATAACATCACTTGTCATGTATCATCATTTTCTTGCATTTCATGTAACATTCTTTCATGTCATATTTCCACATCATAAACACCATTCCATCAACTTTTCCAATATATTAAATCATACAATATATGCAATAATAGTAAGAAATATAATTCAAACATAACATTGCATTATTATTATCATACGAACTTACCTCGATCCAGAAACGACAATTTACCATTTTAGTCTATAACATTGTATTTTCCCGATTTAAGCCTGAATCTCGATTTCCTTCATCTATAATATCACATTTAGCCTAATAATTAGTCACACTATTCATACGGGTTCAAAAATCATATTTTTACAAATTTTTATTTTGACCCCTAAACTTTTGCATATTTGCACTTTTGCCCCAAGGTTCGGAAATTAAACTTCATCCTATTTTCTTATGTTTTGTGACATGCTGATCATTTTTCCCTTCTATGGCAACATCAAATTCTCACTCTAACATGTTCTTATGACTATTAGGTATTTTTACCGATTAAGCCCTTTTACTCGTTTTCACTTAAAACCGAGTAGCACAAGTTGTCTAACATAATTTAAAACCTCATATTCTATCATAAAACACCAAAATACACAAATTTCACCTATGAGTATTTTTCCAAATATGAACCCTAGGTTGAATTATTGCTAGCATAAGTTAAATCAAGTTACCGGGACTCAAAAAACGTAAAAATCATTAAAAACGAGGCTAAAACGGACTTACAGTCGAGCTTGGAATCTTGGAAGCCCTAGCCATGGAGTTTCCCTTGGTATACACGTCCATGGTGAAGAAGATGAACAAAATTGGCTTTTAATTTTGTATTTTAATTCATTTTACCCCTAAATGACCAAAATGCCCTTTTTACTAAACTTTCCAAAAATTTCATCCATGTCCAATTTTTGTCCCTAAACTTAGAAATTGGTCAAATTGCTATTTAAGACCTCCTAATTAATATTTCAAAGCAATTTCATACTAGAAACTTCTAGAATGCAATTTTTGCAACTTATTCAATTTAGTCCCGAACTTCAAATTAAGCACTTTATGCATAGAATTTCTTCACGAAATTTTCACACAATCATGCAATCATATCATAGACCCTCAATAATCATAAAATAATTATTTCTATCTAAGATTTATGGTCTTGAAACCACTATTCCGATTAGGCCCTAATTCGGGATATTACACCCTTACCAGAGTAACAGTCTATATACAGAACAGAACAATTTGGGCCTTAGCCCTATTCAGTAACAATGCAGTCTGGGCCTAAGCCCTACACAGTAGTCCAACACACATATGCAACCCATCCCAATCCAACCATCACACCTCCCGTACCAACCGTCACACCATGTGAGGATTAAATCGACCCACCCACCTAGCACACCAGCATCGCAGCCAGGCTGCTATAGGTAACGCAGCAAAGCTGCTAGTAGTAATAAGCGCGGCATAGCTACTAATGTCAATATGTGGCAAGGCCACTAGTACAGTACTTCCTCCGAATTAAAATCCCAATGCCAATGCAGAATGTCATAAATAATACATGTATGCAGTGCCATACTCAAAACCAGTCATATCAATGTCATACACCTACCAATTAACCTACTACTCGGGTATCAAGGTCATTTCGTTAGTTAGGGGTAAAGTAGCAATTTTACCCTTTGGGGGTAATTTAGTCATTTAACCAATTTTTAGGGTCTCGATACCGAAAACGACCCTTCAGAAGGTCTACGGTCATCTTGAACGACTCAGACGACCAATAAGGAAAAAACAGTGCAAATGGGCCCAAGGCCCTATACTCGGCCCAACAAGGCCCATAATGGCCCTAGTCCATGAAATGCACGTAACGGTCTTATAGTCCACTGCCCATAATATGTGGATTTGGTTCACCCCACGAGCGACCGCACGCTCGCAAAGCCTCAAAAGCTAAAGTTTTGGCTTTTCGGCTTTTGCCGATCTACAACAGCCTTGGTGTGGTTACACACCTACATTCATCTTTGGACACAGCGTAAGATTGGGTGTATGACTACACACCTTGATTTGCGAAAGCAATAGAATCCCCTACGAGTCCAAGGCCTACAATCAATCCAACATTCAGTTAGTCTCCACCACATTCAATCGTAACAACTACTCTTAAACCAACCCTCCTACTTACCTTGATCGCAGAGAAGGTGACCAACTGAATCTAGATTAACTAGGGTTGATCTCAAGTATCTTAGCCCTTAACTGCACACACGACAGTTTAACAAATAAAAACAAATAAAAATAACCTAATGCTCCTAAAGATAACACTCTTAAAAGAGTAATAATCGGCCTACCTAAATGTTGGAAGACAGGATTCCGATGGCTCAAGAACGTTCTGCGCCCTTCGTTCCTTAGTGATAACTAAACCCCGCCAACATACATCATAGAAAAAGAAGTCACCACTCGACAAAAATAGAGGACTAAGAGAAAGGAATATTCAGCTTAGAGAGAAAAATAATTATAATAAAAGAAACAAGGTTAACAGTCACCATACGACATACTTACCACTAGCAGAGAGGCACCGAATTCGCTCAATCAAACTAACCAGGCAACACAGAATTTAAAAGATGAATAAAAGAAATAGGGGAAAGATTCGACAGAGAGAAAGGATATTCGGCTAACACAGAGACAACCCAAACGAGATGGACCAAATGATTAAATGGTATTCGGCCAAACTTCTTAAAGGTAGAAGTGCAATAGAGATGCGACGAAAAAAGGGTTTGAGAGTAAGTAGAAGGAAAAGAGAATTTCAGCACAGTGTTGAGTGTAAACTAGGGTAGTGTTTAGTCAGGGACTTAGAAGAGAAAAAAGAAAGAAAAAGGTTTTACCAATCGTCACAAAATGAAACAAAGATTTCGACTTTTCCCGAAAGGCATACAAAGAAATCGGCAAAGGAGAATAATTCTCAAAGTGACCAACAAGAGCAAAAAGAACAATAGCCAAAGAAGAGTCCGGCCCCTACTCCCTACCCAAATGCCGAAAATACACTTCCCAAACCCCTTAGTTGAATTTGCACCCTCACACACTCCCATACGGCTACAAACTCCTTCCCATTTCAAATTCCATGATAATCTCCAAGATTTTCTCCCCTTATCCCTCCATAACAACCTTTAAGACCCATTCAAACACTCCCCCGGTAGAGTTTCAATCCACTACTAACTCTTTCCATCCCAAGCAGCAAAAGTAACATCTTTTACCTTCTATGAGATTCGAACCACAGTCTTCTCATCTGTCAGAACACGCCACATGCCTCCAAGCCACAAAGCTTTTTGTGATAACAAACAAACACAATTATGAATAAAGCCCAGGTGCCAACGTTCAAGTTCTTTTCCAAGAAAAAAAACAAAAAATTTTCAAAAGCCAGAACCAAAACCCAGGCCTTCCCAAACCCCCCTAAACACGCCCAAATCATTAAACCACCACACCAGACATGCAATTTGTGCCAAACCCGGTGAAATTATAACCTTAAATTTTTAGGGCGTTACAGATTTGAATTGAATCAAATTAAATTGAATGAAGAAAATATGTGAGTATTTGAAATGTATATTGATTGAAAAGTAATTAGTGATTTGAATTTGATTGGAAAATGAATTAAAAAGATGAATAAAAAAAATGAATTAAATTATGAATATGTGTGAATATGTGTGAATATGTGTGAATATGTGAAGTGGGATTGAATTGAAAGTGAATTTGAAATAGAAAAATGATTTGAATATCCTATTAACTAGTCAAGCTGAGTCGGATATAGTTGGCATGTCATAGGATTGGAAGAGTACGGGAATTTATCGGCATTACCGATCACGCACTTCATGTGTCATATTCAGGCACTTTATGTGTCGTTTTAGGCACCTCGTATGTCGTTTCAGGCACTTTATGTGTCGTATACTACTTCTGATGTATTGATTAGGTACTGAGTACCATTTTAGGCACAATGTGCCATATGGTATGTTTGGTTGGAATCCGTGTATCCGCCAAGGTCCGGGTTTGTTAATAGGGTGAATAACTTAAATTGGAAAATTAAATAAATTTGATTGATCGTACAATTGAAAATATGAGAAAGAAATTATGAGTTGAATTGTGAATTGAATTGAAATGTGAGATTTAAAGCATGAACTTAAGGTTCATGAATTTGCTAAAATTTTGAATTATTGATAGTGAAATCAATTGAATAAATGAAACGAGAAAATCAAATGCATTTGATCGATTGAATAATTGAAAGTATGAGAAAGAGAAATTATGAATTGATATGTGAATTGAATTTGAGATATGAGATTTGGAAGCATGAACCTAAAGTTCATGAATTGATCAAAGCGCAAAGTGTTGATATATGATAATTGTTGATAAATTGTTATAAATAAGATATTAAGTTGAATGTAGAATTTGTTATTATGATTTACTATATTACAAGTCGATGATAAAATTTATTAAAATTATATAGTTTGAATTATGGTAATACCACTGAGGATAGGCATACTCAGCATACGGTTGTTTCCATGCATAGGTCAGTAAAAGTCAAGGTCTCGGATCAGCATCCAAAGCAATCTCGACTTCAGCCCAAAATTAGTGATGTAATCTTTCTTTTGATGATGTGAAAGTGGCATGTACTTACGTGTAGTATAGGTCATGTATATAGGTCAAGTAATTTTGGTTGTAGAGAATGGTATATAATGTTTGAATTTAGATTTAATGAAATGGTAGGAAAATTCACATGATATACATGGTCTAATTGGTGCTAAATTTAGAATGGAATGAATGAAATTATAAGTTAATTTTTTTAATGGTAATATGATTGTTCATAGAGTAAATTATCAAATTAATGTTATAGGCGTGATTTAAATACGATCAAATATGAAATTGCATTGGTTGAAATATTGGTTTTGGATTGGTCTCGGTTTGAAACTTGTAGGGAAGGTTAGATATTTATAAAGGGATTATATTGAGTTCACACAAAAAAATAAATATAAAAAATAAAAATAAAATTCTGGAGCACACAAACAAGTCCCGTTTCACCCCTATTACGTATTTTTAGGCCTCGAGGGTCCATTAAAGGGACTTTATGATTAATTTATAATAAGTTTGTTAATTAATTATGAATTATTCGTAAGTTGTTTGATTTGTCTGGTAATGCTCCGTAACCCTATTGCGGCGACGGTTTAGGGTTAGGGGTGTTACATTGAATGTCCCGCAGATGCATTAGAACTATGAAACGAGTCTCAGAATTTCCTCGATGTAGACTGATAAGATTTACTAGTTGATCTCTTTCTCGAATCTCTTACTTCAAAATCTGCTTTTCTCTTTTCTTTATTAAGATCTTCGGCTTTACAAGCCCTTTCAACCAGAACGACAAATTCTTTCAATTCAAGAGTCCCGACTAATAGTTTTATATCCTCGTTCAGTCCATCAACGAACCGTTTACACATGATCTCCTTAGTAGACACATACTCTCAAGCATACTTGCTTAAACGTACGAATTCTCTTTCATACTCAGTTACAGCCATCTAGCCTTGTTTCAATTCTAGAAACTCTTTATGCTTTTGATCGAGAAATCGCTGACTTATGTGCTTCTTTTGGAACTCAAATTGAAAGAACTCCCAGGTAACCCGTTCTCTTGGAACCACAGATATTAGCGTTTTCCACCAATGGTACGTGTTATCTCTAAGTAAAGAAACCACACGTTTGATACATTCCTCAAGAGTACAGGACAATTCATCGAATACTCGGATCGTGTTCTCGAACTAGAAATGTAACGCCCCTTACCCGAGACCGTTGCCGGAGTCGAGCACAAGGCACTACTAAACTTATTTGAGCACTTAACCAAATTTAGATAATTTATATCATACTTTTCAGACAAGCTGTCCAACTGCGTCATAGTTGCTAAATAATTCATATCTCGAGTTATAAAACTCGAAACCCAAATCCGTAAATTTTCCCCAAATTTATACTCATATATCTACTTACCAATTTTTTTTATAATTTTTGGTTGGTCCAATTAGTACAGTTTATTAGTTAAATCCTCCCCTATTTCAGGGTTTGGCTACTTTGACCCCTGTGCACTACGAACCAAATTTCTCTCTGTAAAAAATTAAAATAACCATGCCGTTTGTTTCTCTTAAAAATAGACCCAATTAGGAATCCATAAATATACAGTATGACTCATAATTATTTTTTTGCAATTTTTAATGATTTTCTAAAGTCAGAAAAGGGGAACTCGAAGTCATTCAGACTCTGTCTCACCATAATTTAAATATCTCATAACATAAAATCCAATTGCATGCACCGTTTCCTCTATATGAAACTAGACTCATTAGGCTTTAATCTCATTTTTTCCCAGCCCTTAACTCAATTTCCACAATTTATGGTGAATTTTCAAAGTCAAACTACTGCTACTTACCAAAAACTATTTTAGTACAAATATTGTTAACTAGTTCATAACATCTTTACTTCAATTCATTCAAGCTCTATACATGCCATATAAATCTTTAAACATAAAACAAAAACTACCAGAATTGAGCTGAATAGTGTGCCCTGTTGTGTTGATCCGATCTACCCACTTCACTTCAAGTCAATCTACATAAAAATATTAAACACACACAAGTAAGCTTATTGAAGCTTAGTAAGCTCATAGGCATATAAACACAAATCATATCAAATATCGTACACAATCTTATATCTATTAGTTTAACTATTTCATCCTCCAAATCACAATTTCATTAATAACTCATTGGAATAATTTCCATATGGCTACTCACAATTTAACTCCCTTAGGCCCATTTCTCATTTACTTCATTGTCAATTTAAGGAACAATAAGGGAATTGAGTGCTTCATTATCACATTGCCATAGTAAACTATGGACTTTCACATTGTTACGCATCACACACCGAAGCCATAGCCTTGCCATGGTCTTACACGGTTCACATATCATACCGAAGCCATATCCCAGACATGGTTTTATACGGAATCACATTATCACATTATACCGATGCCATAGCCCAGCTATGGTCTTATACGGAGTCACATTATCACATTGCACCGATGCCATAGCCCAGCTATGGTCTTAAACGGGCACACTTATCACATATTTTTCGTCAATTCATCAGGGTCACAGAATAGAAGCACTCAAATCCATTGTTCCTACTAATTTGTACTTTTAGTTACACATTATTCATTAGTTAATGCAAATTGATAGTATTCATCAACAACAAAATACTTTAACAATCATAAGATTTTCATATCAAAACATTGAACTTTTCCATATGAACTTACCTGGACTAATTTGCAAAAGTCGTAGAAATTCAGGGACTATTCTTGAATTTTCTCCTTTCCACGATTCAGTTCGTTTTCTTGATCTATAATTATAAAATCATTCCTTCATTAGCATCCATTTCAATTCTATTTCACTTCACAATTTATGCTGTTCAAATTTTGAAATTGCACTTTTACCCCAAAATTTACAGTTTTCGCAATTTAGTCCCTGCTCAATTCACCCATCAATTGAACTAATTTTTCTCAATTAACACTTTATTTTATCATTATAAACTATTTCAAAACCTTTTATATTCTTAATTTCAACAGAAACCTTCAATTCACAACTTTTTCACAATTAGGTCCTAAATATCATTTCCTATCAAAATCACTTAATAAAACCACCTTAATATGAAATTAGAACTTAAATTTCATAATAATTCATCATAAAATTCCCTTATCCATCCAGTGTAACTTCCAATTTCACCCATAAAATCAAAAACTAATGAATTCTACAAGTGGACCTAATTGTAAAAGTCATAAAAACATAAAAATTATCAAGAAAAGTAAGAATTGAACTCACATGATGTAAAAATATGAAAAACCAGCTTTCTCCAGACCTTCTATGGCGTTTTGGCTGAGAAAATATGAAGAAATGTCTAGATTTTTCAATTACATCATTATTTAACTATTAACTTTTATGCTATTTCCAATTTTGCCCCTTGTTCACATTGTTTTCTTGCTTATTTCATACCCAAACCGTCCAGCCATTAACCTTTGGGTCTAATTGCTCTTTAAATCCATATTTTTAAATACTTAAGCTATTTACTCACAATTTAACAAATTTTGCGCTATTTTCAATTTAGTCCTTTCTAATTAATTAGCCATCCAAACGTTAAAATTTTCTAACGAAACTTTAATACTAACTCAATGACACTCCATAAATATTTATAAAAATATTTATAGCTCAATTTTCAACTTTGAAGTCTCGATACTTCATTTTTGACCCGTTTGACCTAATAAATTCTTTTAATTCACTAATTTCACCATTTCACAAATTCTTCTAAATTCTTACTTGACTCATAAATATTAAATTACTATCTTGTTCAATCTTATTTGTCGAATTTAGTGATCTCAAATCACCATTTCTGACACCACTGAAAATTAGGCCGTTACAAGAAATCAACTCTCTCAGCACCATCATCAACGGTAGCCCAGAATTCCTCAACCCCATGTTTCTGAATCTTATCAATAGGTGATTTATTTAATCGCCAAAGATCAATACCTTGAGGAACTACAGGGGTTTGTTGAGGAACAAGTGGGGGTGAAGGTTGTTGAGCAGCAGAATTCATTCGACCGAACTCCGTGAACCACTTACTCATCATCTGGAAGAAGGCTTGCTTGGCCTCTCCCCCTTGACTAATTGAAATCGACCTAGAATCGGCCAGCGTTTCCCCTTGAGCGGGAGCGGGCGCATTACTTTCCACATCGTCAGCTAAAACTCGATCGGGATCCATTTACTATATGAAAACACACTTTAAGCTGTCAGGAATCATCACACTATCACAGTTTATATATATGGCATGTATAACTAGACTCTCACTCGCTACATTAGTCTTAGAATCGACTAAACCGTAGCTTTGATACCAATAAGTGTAACACCCCTAACCCATATCCGTCGCCAGAATAGAGTTACGAGGCATTACCAGACAATACACATCATTCACATACATTTATACATTCATAATCAAAATCCATTCAACTCATTCACATTCTCCCTTACAAAGCCCTATGAGACCTTAAAACATGTTTAAAAGAAGTTTAGGACAAAACCGTTCATATTCGAAAACTTTGGGAAACTTAGAAAATTTTCATGCATTCAGGGGTCACACGCTCGTGTGAACAGGCCGTGTGCCTCACACGGCTACCAGACACACCCGTGTCACAGGCCGTGTGAAAATAGGGCATATATTCTGACTTGCACCACATAACCAGAGACACGCCTGTGTACCATGGCCGTGGGAAAACTAGAGGGGTTACTGACTTGGGTCATACGGCCGGCCACACGCCCATGTATTAGCCCGTATGTCACACATGGCAAGTAGACACGCCCGTGTATCTAGGCCGTGCCAAACTTGTAGGGTATACTGACTTAATTCGAAGGGCTACCCTAGGGGACACACGGTCGTGTAGCGTGACCGTGTGTCGCACATGGCTGAGGTACATGCATGTGTCTCTGCCCGTGTGGACAAAAATAGGCCATTTGCCAAGCCAATTTGCCACCCTTTCCTCATGCACGCCAAGCAACCAATATGGTACCATTTCAATACATTTATAGGCAGCCAAAACATGCCAATTAGTATACAATCCATGCTAGTTTATCTTCAACCATTTCGCTACTCAATTCATAACCAAAACATATCACATTAATATGTCATAATCAACATTTTTTCACCTAACTTCCAAATGCATAATCTTATCATCTTTTCATCTATTTCATACTTTAAACATACCATTTCATCATCATACCATTTCATCATCAACAAACCAATCCACAACATGTCATTTTCCAAACAATAATATACCAATTGACAACTAGCTTATTCAAACTTATAACCATCACAACAACCGTACAAAACATGTCAAAACTCAAAGCAATAAATTCATCATTTATCACTTACCAAACTCGTAAATTAAGTCAACTTAAATGGCCAAATGCACACCAACATTTACATCAAAAGCAAGCCAAATCTCATGGCTATATCATATCTCAAAACATATCATCAACTTACTAGCCTATACATGCCATATACCATATTTACAAAGCATCCAAAAATACCAACAAGTTGATTGATAGTGTGATAACGATTCCTGATGATCCCCGATGTCCGAGCTAGCTTCGATTATCTATAAAACAGTGAAAAATAAACACGGTAAGCTTTAAAAGCTTAGTAAGCCATATGCAAATGAAGTCATCATATGAATATTTGCATATCAACTCAAATATGCTAAGCATAGCTAAACACATACAAGGTCACAAACCTTTCTCATTGTACACATATACAATATCATAATTGAATTCATTAAATACTTCCCTTTTCAATATTCGTATGAATCTTGTACATACCTGAATCACATAGCTCATTCACACATTCTTTCTCGACTTGAATTTTCCAGTTAAATCGTTCGGAATCGTTAAGGATACTCAGCAATCACATATAGCTTGTACAATTCCATATCCTAGATATTGTCTTACATGTTATCACATATTGATGCCTTTGTCCCAGACAGGGTCTTACACGAAATCGATTAACAATGCCAATGTCCCAGACATGGTCTTACATGTAATCACAATACAATGCCAATGCCCCAGACATGGTCTTACAGGTAATCATATCTCGATAACCTAATGTCATGATATTTGTATCCTATACTATTCCTAAGGTTCGTACGGGATTTTCAGATATCGTAACTTCGTCGATTCTTGCTCGTATTTACTCGATCAACATCCATAGTAATTAAATGACAAATAAACATATATAAATCAATTTAAATATATTTATTTTCGTATGAGCTTACCTCGTAGTCGGAATAGACGAACTGGATCGACTATCGATAACCTTCGATTTTCCCCGATCTAAATCCGATTTCTTTCTTTCTTGATCTATATACATTCAAAATTAACTCTTTTATTCATCAACACATTAAATTTAGTCCACAAACACATATTTGGGCATTTTTACACTTTAGCCCCTAAAGTTTCATATTTTTACAATTTAGTCCCTATTTCACAAATACACAAAATTCACACAATTTAACAAGACCCATGCTTGTCCGAATTACCATGGTGCCCTTAGCAGCCCAAAAATTTCATTTATTTTACATTTTAACCTCTCAATTTACAAATTTCACAATTTAATCCTAATTAAGCATTTTCATCAAAAAATCCTTTTACCAAACATGTAAAACTATCAACAAATATTCATTTTTCATCATCAAACTATCAAAAGCTCAAGCATTCATCAATGGAACTTCACAAAATCATCAACACTTTCAAAAATTAAAGCATGGGCTAAATAAAACACGAAGCAACGATCTCAAAAACATAGAAATCATCAAAAACCGAGCAAAAATCACATACCTAATAAGCTATCAAAATGCCAAATTTAAACAAGCTTCATGCCCTAGTTTTTCTTCTCCAATTTTGGTTGTAAATAAAGATGAATGAATCTATTTTAACTTTTGCTTTTATTTAATTTAACTTAATTTAAAATGACTTAATTACCCTTAATGATTAAACATTAAAATTCCACTAACTATAGGCATAATTTTCCATCCATTATTCAAATGGTTTAATAACATCATAAGGACTTCATATTTAATAAACCATAGCTAATAAACACTTTTAACTTATAGCATGCCACTTTTGCATTTTACGCGATTAAGTCCTTTCGTCAAATTAAGCACTCAAACACTAAAATTATTTCACGAAATTTTCACACATACATATTCACATGCTATAAACACCAAAAATAATATTAAAATAATTTTATGACATCGGATTTAGCGGTTCCAAAACTACTGTTCTGATTTAGCTAAAACGGGGTTGTTACAAAATGTCACCACAAACTGATCCAATTAAGGTTGAAAAATGTGATTCATGAGATCCATAAATGTTGCAGGTGCATTCGTTAAACCGAAAGGTTTTACCAAAAATTCGTAGTGGCTATAACGCGTGCGAAACGTCGTTTTCAGTACATCACTATCTTTTACTTTCAACTGATAGTAATTGGATCGCAAATCAAACTTAGAAAATATCGAAACTCTTTTCAACTGGTCAAATAAATCATAGATACGAGATAGGGGTATCGATTTTTAATCGTCAACTTGTTCAACTGCTGATAATCTATATAGAGCCACATCAAACTATCTTTCTTTTTAACAAACAATACTGGAGCGTATAATGCCGTGGTACAGTAAATCTTGCAATTGAATTTTCAATTCCATTAGCTAAGTCGGTGCCATATGTTAAGGGGATATTGATACTAGAGTTGTACCAGAAAACACTTCAATTGCGAATTCAACCTCTCAATGAGGTGGTAATCCTGGTAATTCCTCGGGAAACACATTAAGAAATTCACAAACTGTTCGACTATTGCCAATCTGAATATATCCATTATTTGAGTTAATAACATAAGCTAGAAAAGTTTTGCAACCTTACCTCAACAGCTTACTAGCTTGAACCGACAAGATAATATGAATTGAACTACCCATTCTAATGCCATTAACTTTCACAATTTCTCAATTCGGGCCCTAAACTGAAAAATTTTTCTTCCTACAATCTAGAATCACTCCATGCTCGGTTCGCCAATCCATGCCCAAGATCAAATCAAAAAATCCAAAAGGCATGATCAACAAATCTACTAAAAACATCAAACTTTGAATTTCTAACTGACATATTTTACATACTTGACTAGCTAACATCATTTGACCCAATGGACTTGATACATATATGGCTACTTTTGACGTCTCAGGTTTTAGACTCCCAGATTTAACAAAATCAGCATTAATATATGAGTGAGAGGAACCAGGATCTATTAGGGAATAAACATGAGAAGAAAATAATAAGAAAATACATGCTACAACATCAATAGCATTGCCTCCCTCGCGAGTCCGCACAATATATGCTTAAGTCGACGCCCTGGCCTCTGACTAATGTGCAACTACTTCATTCCCTTTCCTTGGACCACCCCTAAAGATGGAATCACCACGATTAGTCCCACGACCCCTAAATTAAGGTGTAGATATCTGAGTGTCAGCTGGTGCAATATTATTATTTTTCGGGCACTCACTGGCGAAATGTTCATACGATCCGCATCGAAAACAAGCATTAGATAACTTCCAGCATTTTCCCTAATGGTTCTTCTTACAATGCTCGCAGCTCGCCACATCCAAAACTTTGGTTGGGCCTTTTACACTACCAACTAAAACTTTCGGGTGTCGATCTCACACTCTATTTGATGTAGTTGATTTTGCAGTTGTCCTCCCATACTCACGAGATTCTTTAATTCGCTTGGGCACTGAATTTGAATTGGGGGTCCGAAATCATTTTCCAGAAACACAAGGAAGCTTTGGTTTCTTTCTAAACGCCAAAGATTGTTCTACCATTTTTGCACGCTCGGATAAATCAAGAAATTCATTTACTTTCAATATGACTAATTGAGTTCCAACCTCATCTCGCATCCCTTGTAGGAAGCATTTACAACTCGCTTCTTCAATTAGAATAAACTTTATAGCATATTTGCTAAGTGGCATATACTCTCGTTCATAATCCACTATAGATAGATCTCCCTGTTTTAACAAAAGGAATTATTATTTCCAATCCTCCAAATATAGTTCCCCACATATTTCTTTTGGAACTCTGATTAAAAAAAATTCAAATCAATAGCTTCAGCAGGGATGTGACAAGTAATAGTTTGCCACCAAGTATAAGCTTCCTCCTATAACAAAGAAAAGACACAGATAACACTTTCACGAGAAGTACACTCCAGCTATTAAAGTACTCGAGTTGTAGATTCTAGCCATATATCAGCTGCTAATGGGGCAACCTCTTTCATCCCAGCGAATTCAGTCACGCCATACCTCCTCAATTCTTTAATCGGTGCCCGTCTTTCTACAGACGTAGGTATTACTGCAGGAGTAGTTCCTGCCACTCTTTGAAGTGCTTCAGCTATAGTCCAAAGTAAGCTCACATCGCCTTGTCCCTCATTAATACCTCTATCAACATTGGGTTGTTGTGCACTACATGAGTGAACACGACGTGCCACTGATTCAGCCCTATTTAATCAACATCCAAATCTCGACTCAAACTCGACTTCACTTGGCATGTACTTATAGACTCGATTTTTATCTTGAATTAGTCTGAGAATCGGCTAAACCTATAGCTCTAATACCAATAAATGAAACACTACTTACCCAGCTCGATCGTCGGACCCGAGTAATAAGATGATACGAAAAAATTTAACAATCGTTATATATATACACTTTACAAAAAAAAAAATTCAATTCTTAATCATCAAATCACATACAATCAACACATATTGAAAATTTAAAATCCGCATGGACCTAATGAGAGATTTAAGCATTAAAAAGGATTGAAATGAAAATTTTCAAAGTTAAAAGGTTAAAATAGAAAATCCATAGCTGGTATCAATACCAAATCGATACCAAAATTTAATTTTTTTTCTTGGCAAAACAAGGGTATCAAAAATTATTTATGGTATCGATATTTTATCAAAATGTATTAATACTCAAATAAAAATCGATACCATTTTGGCATTTTATTTTTAAAATTGTTCATTTAAAAATAGAACGTCAGTAATGACAATATATCACAAATAAAAAAGAAATAAAAAATAAAGAACACACAAATTTTTACGTTGAAACCCTTTCGAAAAAAAATACGGGCAGAGGAAAAGAAAATTCACTATGTCGAATTCGAATGATTATAATAGGTGTTTCGACTACATCTATTTATAGGTTGAAAAAACCTAATTCTAATTATAGTCAAATATACTGTGCTAATAAATATTAAATATATTATACTCATAAATAATAAATATTAAATAAATAATAAATCTTCTAGAAAGGAGATATATTTTGTTTAACTTGACTTGCAAACAATCTCTTAGAATTTGGGTCACACAACTCTAACAATTTCCACCTTGACATGAATTCTCAACGTACAAGTTTTTCACCTATTCCATAAAACCCCTTAAGATTTTAAGTTCAACAATGAACACTAACCAAGTCTAAACAATGCTCAAACTTGGTTATAGGAAGTGACTTAGTCATCATATCTGCAGGATTTTCATGAGTACTAATTTTGCTCACAACAATATCACCACGAGCAATAATATCACGAACAAAATGATATCGAACATTAATGTGTTTTGTTCTCTCATGAAACATTTGATCTTTTGTAAGGAAGATGACACTCTAATTATCACAAAATATAGTACTAATTTGAAGGTCTTCATTGAGTTCACTAAATAGTCCCTTCAACCAAATAGCTTCTTTACAAGCCTCAGTAATCGCCATGTACTCAGCTTCAGTGGTAGACAAAACGACTGTAGTTTGCAAAGTGGCTTTCCAACTGATTGCACAACCTCTAATTGTAAAGACATAACCTCTGAGAGATCTTTTTCTATCAAGTTCTCCAGTAAAATCAGCATCAACATACCTAATGACTCCATCTCTAGTTCCTTCAAACAGTAAGCAAACATCAGTAGCACCTCGTAAGTATCTTAAAATCCATTGAACTACTTTCTAATGTTCTTTACCAGGATTCGCCATGTATCTGCTAATTGCACTGACTGCATATGATAAATCTAGACGTGAACAAACCATAGCATACACGAGAGATCCCACTACACTAGAGTATGAAACATGTGACATTAATCAATCTCATCATCTGGTTGTGGAGACAAAGCGGATGAAAGCTTGAAATGGGTTGCTAAAGGAGTACTAACAGGCTTAGCACTCTGCATATTGAACATGCAACGAACTTTCTCAGTGTACCACTTCTGAATTAGGTACAATTTACTTGCTTTTCTATCTCTGAGAATCTCCATAATAAGTATCTTCTTTGCTGGTCCTAAATTTTTCATCTCAAATTCTTCACTTAGTTGGGCTTTGACCTTTCTTATCTCTCATTTATCTTTTGATGCTATCAACATGTCATCAACATAAAGGAGTAGATACACAAAAGAACTATTATTGTTTTTCTTAAAGTAAACACAATTGTCAAAACTACTTCTTTTGAAATCATGAGAAGTCATAAAGGAATCAAACCTCTTGTACCACTGTCTTGGTGACTGTTTCAAACCGTAAAAGGACTTTTTTAGTAAGCAAACATAGTCATCTTTTTCTGAGACTGTAAAATCCTCTAGTTGTTGCATGTAAATATCCTTCTCAAGTTCTCCATGTAAAAATGTAGTTTTTACATCTAACTGCTCAAGCTCCAAATCATGCATGGCCACAATACCAAGCAAAGCTCGAACCGATCTATGCTTTACAACTGGGGAGAACACATCTGTGAAGTCCAATTTTTGAATTTGACTGTAAACCTTTGCAACAAGCTTTACTTTATATCTGGGTTGTTCAACTCCGGGAGTCCCTTCTTTTTTTTTAAACACCCCTTTACAACGAACAGCCTTTTTACCTTAGGAAGTTTCACAAGATCCCATGTTCTATTTTCGTGTAGTAATTCCATCTACTCTTGCATAGCAATCATCTACTTTTCTGAGTCTTCACAACTAACTGCCTCAAAATAATTAGATGGCTCTTGGTTTGAATATATATCTTCAGCCACATTTAAAGCATAAGCAACTAGATCAGCCTCAACATACTTCTTTGGAGGTTTAATTTCTCTTCTAGTTATGTTTTTGGCGATAGAGTATTGTGGTAAAGAAGCGACTATATTCTGAATTTTTGTACTGGCTTGAGGGGTCGACTTTGTTGTAGATTCTGGATTAATCTGATGCTCTACCTACTTTTGATTTTCTTTATTGGAAGAGTCTTTAAGAGATAAGTTAGGTAGCATAGCAATTTCATCAAAAACAACATCTCTGCTAATCATAACTTTTCTATTTTCAGGACACCATAACTTATACCTTTTTACACCAACTTTATAACCAAGAAAAACACATTTAATGGATCTAGGTTCCAATTTTCCATTATCAACATAAGCATACGTAGGACACCCAAAGATTTTTAAATCAGAATAGTTAGCACGATTACCAGACCATACCTCTTGTGGAGTCTTTTTCTCAATGGCAACGGATGGAGATCGGTTGATTAAAAAGTATGCAGTAGAGGTTGCTTCGGCCTAAAACGACTTTGGTAAGTTGGCATTTGACAACATACATCGAACCTTCTCCATGATCATTCTGTTCATTCGTTCTATAACGCCGTTTTGCTATGGAGTATGACAAACTGAAAGTGTCTTACGATCCCTTCTAACATGCACAGTTTATTAAAGTCATCAAAATAGAACTCTAAGCCATAGTCTGTGCGGAGGTATTTTATTTGTCTTCTCATATATTTTTCAATCATAGTTTTCCAAGACTAAGATATGAAAAACACATCGCTTTTCTGCTTCAAGAAGAACACCCAAACTTTTCTATAAATTTATCAATAAAAGTTAACATATAATTAGCTCCACCTCTCGAAGGCTCTCTGGATGGCCCCCACAGATCGGAATGAATATACTCCAATATTCCCTTCGTGTTATGGATTCCTTTAGTGAATCGAACTCTCTTTTGCTTCCCAAAAATGCAGTTGTCACAGAACTTTAGTTTGTAGATTCCTTGCCCATTAAGAAGTCCTCTTTTGCTCAATTCTGCCATGCTATTCACACTCATATGCCCTAGGCGCATATATCAATTTTAGTAATATCATCATCTGACAAGAAAGAGGAAGCGACAACTGTATCACCACTAACAGTAGAACCCTGCAAAACATATAACTTGGCAGTCTTTCTCCGCCCTTTCATCACAACGAAGGAACCTTTGGAAATATTCAAAACCCCACTTTCAGCTGTGTATCTGTACTCTTTTGAATCAAAACTACTCAACAAAATTAAATTTCTCTTCAATTCTGGAACATGTCGCACGTCACTAAGTGTTCTGACAACTCTGTCAAACATCTTAACTTTAATCGTTCCAACACTTGCAATTTTACACAAACAACACCTTCTGACACTGTTTCATAAGTTGTAAACTAATCCCGATTTGGACTCATGTGGAAGGTGCAGCTTGAATAAAGGATTCACACCTTGCTCACTTTAGAAATGTTGACAGAAGTGACTAAAAGTTCATCATCGCTGTGGTCTTCTACAACATCAGCTTCACCAGAATTTTCTGGTTGTTTTCTCTTTTGATTCGCACCCTCTCTTTTGATCTTGTTCTGTAGCTTATAGTATTCAGATTTAATATGCCCTTTCGTCTTGCAGAAGTTACAAGTTTTACCTCTGTTTGAAGACTTCGATCTACACTTAGATTTATCACAAGGATTTTGTTCCTATGTCCTTCTATGATCATCATCAGCATTCTGTTTTTGTCTCCCACGAATAATGAGACTCTCTCCCTTAAAGTCGAGTTTAACCACAGGATGCTTCATCTTATCATATGAGGTCAAATAATCATAAACCTCGTCAATTATGAGAAACTCACGGCTATATGAAATTGTGTCTCTGAAGGTTAAATAAGACGGGGGCAACGAACAAAGTAGAATCAACCCTAGATCTTCCTTATCATACTGAACCTCTATGGCCTCCAAGTTTGAGAGAATTTCTTTAAACACTGTCAAGTGTTTGTGCACAAACGCACCTTCCTCCAAACGATGAGCATGAAGACGTTGCTTCATATGCAACTTGATGGTTAGAGTTTTCGACATACATATTTGTTTTAGCCTCTTCCATAATGCAGCGAGAGTCTTCTCCTTCATCACATCCTACGAAATTTCGTTAAATAAATACAAATGTAATTGTGTTCACGCCTTTCGATCCTTACGCTTCTTCTCTTTATCTGTTAATGTCAAAGGCATATTATCTATCCCTAGTAGGGCATCCCCCAGATCCATCTGCGCAAGAACAGCTTGCATCTTAATCTGCCACAACACAAATCTAGTGTTGCGATCCAACAGCAAAATTTCATACTTCAAAGATGCCATTACTATGATCGAGATGAACAGCCCAGAAGTTGTGATACCATTTTGTAAAAATAGAATGTCAGTAATGACCATATATCGCAAAGAAAAGAGCAATGAAAAAAATAAAGAACACACAGATTTTTACGTGGAAACCCTTTCGGGAAAAAATCAAGGGCAGAGGAGAAGAAAATTCACTATGTCGAATTTGAATGATTACAAGAAGAGTTTCAACTACATCTATTTATAGGTTGAAAAACCTAATTCTAATAATAGTCAAATATATTATCCTAATAACTGTTAAATATATTATACTCATAAATACTAAATCTTCTAGAAAGAAGATATATTTCGCTTATTATAGCTGAGTGTTCTGCTATTAAGGGGTTCATTCGTTTTGATTTTTAGGTTCGTTTGTTGTAGGACTTGTTAAATCAATCATTTAGGTTGGTAATTTTCCAATTACTAATTCACACTATTCGTCAATCTAGGTATTAAAATATTCAATTTTGAGCATGCATCAATTTTTTGACCAATGTGTGTAACGAAAACCAGAGAAACAGCAAATGGTGAAAGTAAAAAATCTGAACTGTCGACGCCACACAACTGTATGATAGGCCATATGACGGACCGTTTAACAGGCCATGTGCTAGACCTTGTGATACACACGGTCTAGGCTAATTGGGTCGTGTGGGCTACACGGGCATGTGGTAGACCGTGTGGGCCACACAGGTTTAACTTAACTTGCAAGCAATCTCTTAGAATTTGGGTCACACAACTCTAACAGTTCATATGGTCAGGTATTGATACCAGATGCCAAAGTATTGATACCTAAAAGCAAAATGTAAAATCTCATCTTTAGAAAGTTCAATTCTTACCAAATTCACATATCAAGCAAAAACTATAATCTCATCCAATCAAACACTTAAATGTCAACCAAATATGCCTCAAATGGCACCTCAATAATCAAACTAATCATGAACACATACAACATTCCATAATTGATTTTCATTTTATCTAACTCATGATCTTGGGATTCCAAAAATTGAACGACAAAGATTTAACTAAATGACTGAAACTTCTTATTCTTTTCTTCTCCAATTCGACATGCAAATGGCTAAAGGAGCAAGAAATGTTTTGTTTCTCTTTCTCTCCACTTTACTATTTCTTTTCATTTTATTCTTCCTTTAATTTTAACATAATCTATTAACTTAAATATTATAATACACCTAACATATAATACATACAATACTAATCATAACAATCCACTATCAACAACATACATAATGACCTATTTATTTAATAAGTCCCTTCATCTAGTTCAACATTGTAAGTTAATACTAATTCCTACTTTTATCACTTACTTGATTTAGGTTTAGGATAACTCTGTAAATATTTAATAAAAATATTTATGAGTCTAGTTTACAGAAATGGGGTCTCAAAATCACACTTTCTGACACCACTGACTTTTGGGTTGTTACATGGATAGCTAGTCGGACTTGTAACACCCAAAACCCGGCCTAAGAGTTTAGACTGAATCCCTAATGTCACATTGATCACCAAAGTGATCATAGGTAAATTTTTATGAACAACTTATTACGTTGAACCGGAATATTTAATCGTCTAATTTCATTCAGCAAAAATTACAGATAAGTTTATTATAAAACCGGAAATAAATGAACTTATAAAGGAAAAACGGAACTTGTTCCACAATTTTATAAAACCTTACAATTCAAAAACTTAATAACAAAACATAAACTAAAAATACGACTTGTCTTATATTATTCTCCAAGACTGTCTGAGATCTTCATATACCAAGTCCAGCAATAAAATTCTAAAATATACCTGAAAGGGAAATAGATGGAGGTGAGCTACGCAAGCTCAGTGTGAGTTCAAAACCAATCTAACTACAGAAACATAAAATAGGATGCCGGATAGCAGTTCAATAAAGAAATGTACTCACAAAAACATACAAATCCAGAAGGTAACCGGAAACCAACATCTCAAAACTTAATGACAATTTGAGCACACTAGGTCACACTCACAAGCACACTGTCACATTTGCTAATCCATCAAACAAAAATAGTCAGAGAATCTCACACGCAGAACACTCAAACAGATGCATATGTATGCAGTCTGATATTAAAAGAACTTACCCATCCAGCCAAACACACCTCTCCGTCCCCCGATCACACCTCGTAAGAGTTGTTTGGGCTCATCCAACCAAACACACCACATAGGACCAAATAGGCCCATCTAACCTTACACACCATATAAAGTCATCCCGGGTTGCCCGGCAACAATGACTCGCCGTCCTGGATTGCCCGGCAACGATGGCTTATCAAAATACAGTTGAACTGCCAAATCAAATATATATACGTAATATAGCCAACGTACATGTGGTACAGTTTAATGTGAAAAATCGTTATACCGGTAATTTACAATTAAACTGCCAGATCAGATAATGGTACGTAGCATAGCTAACGTACATACGGTACAATTCGATGCGGTAAACCGCTATACCGGTATATTGCAGTTTAACTGCCAGATCAGATAAATATACGCAGCAAGCCTAACGTATGTGTTACAATGAGTGCGGTAATTCGCAGTATAGAAAAATTACAGTTTGAACTGCCAGATCATATCAGAATCAGACTCCCTTCTCTTCAAAACCTATCCCAAAATATTTTATATAGGTGCATGTATGCATACAATCTCATAGAAAAGAGGCACAATATCAGACAATCAGTCAGAACAGCTATGCACACAAACCCAACAGAATAGATTCAGATTCAAACATCTTACATGACAGTCACAGATACACTCAGGCTAAAGCCTAGATCAGAATTCTTAACCACCCTGACTAAAGATCAGCCAAGGTAGACACACAGAAAAATGCTTGTATCAAAGACACACAGAATCAAAATAAGTGACTTAAAACCACACGCCTGTGTGCTCTGGATGTATGGGAATGCCTAGGTCGTGTGGGAGGTCAAAAGCCCATGTAAAAAGGGGCACACAACCGTGTGGATCGGAGACATGGCTGTGGGGACAGGCTGTGTAACTCTCTGTCTATTTGCACTAAATTTGAGTACATGACTGACACGGCCGTGTGAAGGTCTCACACACTCGTGTGCCCTCTAGACATGGCTATGTGGTTGAAACACACGCCCATGTGGAATCCCTAAATCCAAACACGGTCGTGTGGCACCAAATCGCTCAATCCCTAATTCCCAATCACAAACACCCCTGTGCCCGAGGGACACGGCCGTGTGAATATTAAGAAAATCCCCAAATCGGCTACATGGCCATATGGCCAGCCGTGTGACGCCCAAATCAGCTCGGAAACCCTAATTCCCAAAAGTACACGACCGTGTGTGTATCAATACACGCCCGTGTAGCCATTCGTGTGGTCACAAAACCACCTTAAAAATAGCTTCGAAAAATATGCTCCTAGCAACGAAACACTTTTCAGCCCTCAGTAGTTCAAATATACACCAAACCGCATATATTCTAAGCATAAAACAGCAACACAACATCGAAAACAACCGATTTGCAAAGCCTCACACACTTGTGTCAACTTTTCGTAAAGTCAAAAAAAGATTCACAAATAAAATAGAAGAAGGTTTGAAACCCACACCTATTTCGTGATCGAACACGTCCTGATGCCGATTTGATGACCAAAAAATCTAAGCTCTTCGAAGGTTTGAAACCCACACCTATTTCGTGATCGAACACGTCCTGATGCCGATTTGATGACCAAAAAATCTAAGCTCTTCGAAACCACAACACCACCATTTCAGAAAAGAAAACGTAAAACCAAAAGAGAGAGTAAGAAGATAACGTGAAAAAAAAGTCAAAATAAAATAAAATAAAACAAAACAAAATAAATAACACTAAATAATTATTACTAACTAAAAACAAAAAAAAATAAAAAGATTCTCCCCAAATGCACACCCAAAGATTCAAACCCAGAACCTTAGAATTCTTTACACACAACCAAACCACTAGACCAGCAAGCCTATTCTGCCACTTAAATGTCTCACTAAACACAATAGCGCAGCCTCTTAACTGACCCTAACCGCAAAACTCCAAAACTTCTAACCCAAAAAATTCGGGGTGTTACAGGACTGGACTTGAACAAGGATTTTCACACATCGGGCCACCTTTGCCCGGCCCGAATTCAATTCAAATAATTTTAAAAAAAAATTAAATTTAATTATAAAATCATATAAAATATAAATTAAAATTATATTTTTTAGTATTTTATTATTTTTTATATAGTAAAATGGATTTTTTGAACGGGATGACCAGGCTTGAAAATAGGCCTAGACTTGAAATTTTTGTTGGAACCAAGCCTTGGCTCAACTTAGCCCATGGACACCTTTAATTCAGTCTAAGCTTACTTATTTTAAAATATAATTTTTATTTTTTAAAAATTTTGAATGTTGAATTTTTTATTGTGATCTAATTAACCAACACACAAACGCACCTACCAAAACTTACCAGTAACGCACGAAGAGCACCGAAATAGCTAAATACAGAACTTTAGCATCAAGATAACAGGAATAAAAAAATGGCGACAAAAAAATGAAAGAGAAATCGGCAGAGAGCAGGAAGAAGAAAAATTCAGGTCAGAACTTTGGAAATTTTGGAGGAGAGATGAAACTTTGAAAAAAAAAGAAGAAGAAGAAAATAGTTTTAAAAATTAGATAATATTAGAATCCCCCAATTTCCTCCCCACTAACCCCTCAAACTCAATCGCTACAGACTTTTAATTTCACCAAAACTCTTATTATGCTCACACTAGGATTCAAGCACCAAACCTCCATTTCACTAACCCTTTGCCCCTTGAACCAGCAAGTTCATTCTATTATAAAATTACAGGCAATTAAATATGAGCCTACTGAACAAAGATAGGGCTTAGATCCAAAAATGTCAAGAATTGCCAAAGATAAGACTTGAACTTGAGACCTCTCACTCACACTCAAAACACTCAACTAGTGAAACAGATACAAACTTGTGTTAGATTCTACAGAAGTAAAAATAAATTATTTGGGGTGTTACATTGTTAATATTTTAAACATAATCATAAGTTTAAGGACCTATCTAAAATTAGACCAATAAAATTTAAAATATAAATATGATATTGTTTCTTGGATTTATAGAATAATGGATTGTTATATAC
This sequence comes from Gossypium hirsutum, assembly GCF_007990345.1. Lineage (NCBI taxonomy): Eukaryota > Viridiplantae > Streptophyta > Magnoliopsida > Malvales > Malvaceae > Gossypium > Gossypium hirsutum. Next base: position 104,065,691 of record NC_053426.1, read on the forward strand.
ATAGTATGAGATGATCTATTGATTCTATATTCTTACCGTTGAATTTATGAATTTTTTTTCTTATTTCTTTTGAGTTTGATTAATGATGTACTGTATTTATATGTTTATCGAAGAATATTTTATATTTAAAATTTATTTAATCTCATTAGTTGATACTTGTCTTTTTTGTTCTTCACGGAAAGTTGTTATATATAAGTTCAGTAAATAATAATGAAATATAAATTTTAATTATATCTAGTACTCAATAAGAAGATGGAGAAAGTTATGTTAATTATAGTTATAAATTATTTATAAATTTAATATATATATATAAAGAAAATAGTTGTATAACTAATAATTATTTTTACAATACTTTATATAGTTATATTTAAAAAAATTTTAAAATTAAAATACTATTATTTTGTTCAATATATTAATATTTATATTATTTAATTTATTATTGAATATGAATAAATTTTTTTTGAAAATTATATTTTTAATTTTTAGAAATTTTATATAACTTTCCATATATATATTTCTGATTTGTCAATTTCTTTTGAGATTTATCTAAATTGATTTGAATTTTTTTTATTTTTAAAAAATAAAATAATTTTAAAATTTCTTGGAATTTTATATAAATTTTTGGATTTTTCAAAAAAAATTGAGATTTTTTTCTTTTTTTTCGATTTTTTAAATTTATTTCAGGAAAATATAAACTAACTTTTCTTTGCTTTGGGTATAATTAATATTAGATAACCCACAAATTAGATCAATAGGAGCTTCATGTCCTAATCCCATTTAATTACTTTTGTTGTATCATTAATTTAGTCGACCTTACATAGTAGCTCTATGGGGCAAATAGTTATAAATGTTAAATTAGTATTTAAATCTTGAAGTTTTTAATTTAAAGTTCAGACTATTAGTATTATATCAAATATTTAAGGGTAAATATATATTCTAATATCTAAGCTTGGGTCAAGGTTTAAATTAAGTACTTAAACTTGGTTTTATAGTTCAAATTGATTTAAATAACTAAGTATTAATTTGAATTAAGAAGCAAAGTTCAAGTACCTAATTAGACTATAAAAAAAACTTTTGCTAGTAAATTGAACCTTAAAGTCGAGTTTAGTTATCTAATTGGACAAAAAAATCTTAAATACCAATTTAAACCCTAAAGTCAAGTTTAGGTACCAAAGTGTATATTTATCTAATATTTAAATTTGATCCACCTAATTTAAATTTTTTTGGTCCAATGCAATAAGAGAATTAATTAATACTTACACACATGATAGAGATATACCCACAACAGATACACACTACAAAAAACATTAAAAAATAGAAAGATATATTTCCTACAAAATTTAAAAGCATTTAATTTTTTAACTAACATTAGACAAATGGAAATGGAAAGACTTATTTTTAAGTTTATGGATGAATCTAATTTATCTAAACATTGGGTTTTTTTTTTTTGTGACGAAATATGGGTGAGAGAAGGTAGTAAGCTAAGTAGGGGAGTAATATCTCAAACAAATAATTAAAAAACTCCTTTAAATGTGGCTATAAATACCTGAAACCAATCCTTCTTTCCTCAACTCAAATCTTCAATCTTTAGATCATCTCTCCAAAAAAATATGGCAGGTTCCAACGTTTTCATTTTAATAGCTTGCTTCATTTTGTTGGGTTTTTCAAGTATGGAGGTTAGCCTAGCAACTCGAAATATTCAGCACGTGTCACTAATTGAAGTGTCACCAATAACATTGTCGTTATTCCCACCATTGCCACCAATAAGATCTCCGTTCTTGCCACCAATACCACCAATAACATTGTCACCAATGACATTGGCACCAATAACATTGACACCAACAGGTACACCAATCGAGGAACCAATAGATCCACCAACCGAGAAACCAACAGATCCACCAACTGAGGTACCAACACTGCCTTGAATCCCAAAGCTACCAACAATCCCACCATCTTAGCCTAAGCCTATCACTGTTCTTCCACAAGTTCCCAGCAATAGCTTGCCTTCCATTCCTTTCATGTCTCCATCTCCACCTCCACCTCCACCTCCATCCAGCTATTGAAGACAATTTGATTCCTAATTAGTATCACATATATTACTGAGAATGAACTCTGTCATCACATTCTCTATGATGTTATTTCATGAAATAAGAATGTAGTTTCTATTTACATTTTACATATATAATAAAGTGTGGTGTTTTTTTTAAGTTATTAAATTATTAAAATTATATATCCAAAAATATAAACATGATTAAATGTTATACAATCATTTATAAAGGTATTATAATTGATGCTATCAACTCCAACATAGTTATACTTCAGGAAAAAAAAACATAACATAATCACTTGCCAATGAATGATGTGATTATTTTAGGTATAATTGCAAAAAAATCCTCAACGTTTGGGGACTTTTGGTTTTGTGCCTTTGACCTTTTTTTTATTGACACCCTCAACATTATAATTTTTTTTCAGAAATTAGCCTAATTTTAACAATAAATGTGAGTTAACCGTTAATCAAGCGCCGATCAACGAAATAAGTCTATGTGGCATACCACATAAGCACGATGACATCATCTAAAAAATTGTTTAACAATTTTTTTTTCATTTTGTTTCCTTCTTTCTTCTTCTCTCTTTCTCTCTTCCTGCTATTACAGTAAAAACACACCCACCCACCACCATTTTCATCAGAGCCCACACCTGTATTTCACTCTCTCAAATACGCATTTCAACTGAATATATTTATGTTTTAATCTAATGACAAAAATTAATAGATAAAAATAATTCCAAAAAGAATTAAATGCAAAAAGAATCTTTCAAATTTTAAAAAATGAAATACCCTTTTTATATTCATAGTACCTAGAATCACAATTATCTCCGCAACTACCATAATGTAGTCTTTTCAAATCACCAAAAACATCAGAATATGAAGCCAGGGGAGGCAACTTGACTCCAATCTCTTCAACCCCATCACTACTGTTCTTACCCTTAACAACCTCCACCGAAAGCGATCGTAATGAATTAGGAGTAGCGATGACCCAAACCCCATTCGAGGTCTCATTTTTTACCTGAACCCTATCATCGTTCTCAGAACCTTTACGGGGTGGAGGCGGGGCGACGAAAGTAATCAAACCCCAAGCTTCCAAGAAGCAAAAGACCTTGTGGAGTAAAGTGACATCGTCGATGAGGGATTTGTGAATTTCGGTGAAAGTGAAGCGGTGAGAAGGGTCTTCCCTGTATTTATTGATGATGAAATCCCTGTACTCCTTGTAGAATTTAGGGGTTCTTGAGATTGAGCTACCTTCAAAGAATTCTTTCAATGCTTGCCTTTATATTTCGTGAATATTGTTCCAAGCAAACCAACCTAAGAAGAAGAAAAAGAAGAAGAAGAAAGAAATGAGAATTTTCATTAGGGTTTTGGAGAAGGGGAATATTGATTAATAAATTAAAAAGAAGGAACTTACTAGAGTAGCTCGGTATAGTGGAAAGGTCGAGCTCTGGTTTTTCAGGTCGATTTGAATCTGATGTGGGCTCTGATGAAAATGGTGGTGGTGTGTGTGTGTGTTTTACTATAACAATAGGGAATAGAGAAAGAGAGAAGAAGAAAGAAAGAAACAACATGAAAAAAAAATTGTTCAACAAAATTGTTTAGATGACATAATCGTGCTTATGTGGCATGCCACATAGGCTAATTTCATTGATTGGCGCTTGACTGATGGTCAACTCACATTTACCATTAAAATTGCGCTGATTTCTAAAAAAATTATAACGTTGAAGGTGTCAATAAAAAAAAGGTCAAGAGCACAAAACCAAAAGCCCCAAAACATTGAGGTTTTTTTTTTTTTTTTGCAATTATGCCATTCTTTTACTCCCAAACTCAATCCAAACCCAAGTATGAGTATATTAAATTATGTTGATACTTTATTTGCATAATTTTTATAGATGGTGAGATTCAATTTATTATATTTATATTTAATACTTTTATTATATTTATATTTTAGATTTAGTCTCTATATTTTAATTTGAATAATTTTCTCATCTACTTTTATAATATAATTAGTTAGGCTAAATAATTAACACGGTTAACAATTTTAGTTAAAACACTAAAGTGAACTTTTGCTTAAATATACTTATTCCAACAAAAATATATGTTAGTATGATTAGTTAGAAGGTGATTAAGTAATGATTTAGTTAGTCCAAATAATTAACGTGATTACTAATTTCAAGTAAAATGTTGAGGTGGTTTTTCCTTAGACATAATCGTTCCAACCAAAAAAATCTATGTTAGTATGATTAGTTAAAAGGTGATTAAGCCATTATTTAGTTAGAAGTGATGATTTTAAGAAATATTTTAATTGGCATAGCTAAAAGTGTTAGCTATTTAGGATAACTAATGACATTATAAAAATAAAGGGATCAAATTATGTCAAAATTAAAGTATAGGGGCTTAATCTTAAATTTGGGCATAATAAAAAGACTGACACCAAGTAAGTATGATTTATTAAAAAATTTTAAAGCCCCAAAGATATGAATTTTTAATTTGTTAATTTATATCATGAATAAGTAATTGTTTTAGTGGTTAGGGTCCTTGATTATGTGTTAGAGCTCTTACGTTCAAATCTCACCCTTGGGGAATTTAGTTAATTTTGTCTTTATCCCATTTTGCTCCTTACGACTTAAATGTTATTTTTAATCTATATGTGATAGAATAAGCTTTTTGGTTCAATGCTAAAGTGTTAATTTATCTTTTTGTTTGGTGTTTGAGTCTCTGCAGGAGCAAAATTAAATTTATTTATGTTAGCCCTTAGTGTGTTGTCAAGTTCGTGGTGTTGGATTGGGTTTTAAACTCTACTTTTTCACGTTGGTTACTTCATTTTTCCATTTTTCACACCGCCTTTCTTATCTCTTCCTTTCTTTCTTGTTCGGCTTCTTTTCAATTTTGATCTTTTTTTTCCAATTGCCAAGTTGAAATTGCCATTACTTCGGTTCTTCAATTTCTTCTTTGCTATTGCACTTCTCTGTGATTTCGTAGTGTTGGGTAAGGTTTAAATTTGATTGTTGGATATGTATTTTGGGGTTTGTTTGTTTATTTTTGATGTTTGTAGAATAGGAAATAGATGGAAGTTTAATTCTTATGTGTTATGAATAGGAGAGGATCGTGTGACGGTAGGTTCTCTGACGAACTGAGTTCGTTTCAAGTTGTTGTTTCGATAGAAGCTAAGTGTTCTGCTATTGAGGGGTTCATTCGTTTTGATTATTAGGTTCTTTTGTTGTAGGATTTGTTAAATCAATCATTTAGGTTGGTAATTTTCCAATTACTAATTCGTATTATTCGTCAATCTAGGTACTAATATATTCAATTTTGAGCGTGCGTCGAATTTTTGACCAAGGTGTGTAACGAAAACCCGTGAAACAGCAAACGATGAAAGTAAAAAATCTGAACTGTCGACGCCACACAGCCATGTGACAGGCCATATAATAGACCGTTCAACAGGTCGTGTGCTAGACCGTGTGATACACACAGTCTAGGCTAATTGGGTCATGTGGGTCACATGGGCGTGTGTAAGACTGTGTGGGCCACACGGGTTTTTGGGCCCAAAATTCTAAATTTTACCCTAGGACTGTAAACATTGTTCGGGTCGAATGTAGGCCTTCCATAGGGTCTATATGGCATTAGTTAAGCTTTAAATAAACATAGTTATACTTCAAAATAAAAAACCATATCATAATCACATTCATGCTTTGTCAATCAGTGATGTCATTATTTTACTCCCAAACTCAATCCAACCCCAAGTACAAGTATGTTAAACTTTGTTGATACTTTTATTTGCACAATTTTTACAGGCTGTGAGATTCAATTTATTATATTTATATTTAATCCTTTTATTATATTTATATTTGAGATTTAATTCCTATATTTTAATTTGAATAATTTTCTCATCTACTTTTACAATGTCAAATTGTGGCTTTGGTCCTTTTATTATACTTGGATTTGAGAGTTAGCCACTATAAATTAATTTGAAATATTTTTCATCTACTTTTCTAATATAATTACCTAGTCTAAATATTTAACATGATTAATAATTCTGTTAAAACATTAAAGTGAACTTTTTCTTAAATATACTCATTCCAACAAAAATATATACATTAGTATGATTAGTTAAAAGGTGATTAAGTCATGATTTAGTTAGTCCAAATAATTAACGTGATTACTAATTTCAAGTAAAATGTTGAGGTGGTTTTTCCTTAAACATACTTGTTCCAACCAAAAAAATCTATGTTTGTATGATTAATCAAAAGGTGATTAAGCCATTATTTAGTTAGAAGTGATGATTTTAAGAAAAAAAATACACGATGTTATTTTAATTGGCATAGCTAAAAGTGTTAGCTATTTAGGATAACTAATGACATTATAAAAATAAAGGGATCAAATTATGTCAAAATTAAAGTATAGGGGCTTAATCCTAAATTTGGGCATAATAAAGAGATTGACACCAAGTAATTATAATTTATTAAAAATTATTTTATATATTAATTAAATAAAAATTATAGAAAAATTTTAAAATCTCAACATTGAGGGGTCACAATTCTAGTAAAAAATAAAACGGTGACATTTTAGAGTAATATATATTATTATTAAAAGGGTAAAGTACACCAATAGTCATTTAATTTTTAACTCATTCATTCAACTTTCAGAAAATAACAAACCAGTCACCAATAACCATTTTTCATTACTGACATAATGAAACTTTCATTTTCCGTCATTCTCTCCCCCTCTCGTCTCCCTCTCCCAACCACCACTCTCCTATCTCTCTCCCTCTTCCCCACCATCCTTAAACCCTACTTTGATTCTCTCCCTCTCCCCTTACTCTGACCCTCTCCCTCTCGGCCACCATCCATTTCCCTCTACTAACCTTATTTTTCCATTTTTTAATAATTTAATGTAATAAACTTTTAATTCTAAATGTAATTATTGAAAAATTAAAGGCTAAAAGGTTTTTAAAGCCCTTGAACCTTAACCAAATTAGAACACTTTTAATTTGGGCTAACCTATCATAATAGTAAATAATAACATGTAATCTCCCCCTTGGACCACATATATATACTAATTACTCTATAATTACTTGTCATTATATAACCTTATGAGCTCAAAATTTTACTATCATATTCAAAAGGTTTTTTGAACAATCTCGTCCATTAATTATGTTAGCATAGAAATAAAAAATAAGACGACTTTTGTTAAATATATCGTAACTAAATCCATCTCTGATCATGTATATTAACACAACCAAACGACATAGATCAAGTATGGATGTATAGCATGAAAATTACATGCAATATGATCTAAACATGTCTATTTCCAACTAGTCTTATTTAAACTTAAGTAAGGTCAATATCAAAATAACAAAACAGAGTGAATGAACTAAATACTTCATGTCTGATCAGAAAATAATCAAATACATAAATCTTTGAAAACAAACATAAAGTAAATAAAATACAAACTCTCATTAAATCATGATATCCTCAAATAATGTAACACCCATATAAGCAGTATGCTCATGAAAGACCTTGGATGGTAAACCTTTTATGAGCAGATCTGCTATCATGAAGTTTGTCCCAATGTGCTCTATGGATATTTGTCCATTTTGCACTCTTTCTTTCACAACTAGGAACTTTATGTCAATATGCTTTGACTTAGATGAACTCTTGTTGTGGTTGGAATACAACACTGATGACTTATTGTCACAAAATAATTTGAGTGGTCTTTCTACATTCTCAAAAATGCGCAGCCCAGTGACAAAGTTTCACAACCATATTCCATAGTTTGATGCCTCATAGCATGCTACAAACTCTGTTGCCATAGTGGGTGAAGCTACAAGTGTCTATTTGACACCTTTCTAGGATATAGCTCCTCCAACTAACAGGTAAATATAGTCTGATGTAGATTTCCTGCTATCTTGGCACCCAGTGAAATCAAAATCAGAATACCATACGACCTCCAAAAAATTTGATCTCTTATAAGTAAGCATGTAATCTTTTGTTCTCTGAAGATATCTCATAACCCTTTTGGCTGCTATCCAATGGTCTATACCAGAGTTGCTTAAATATCTACCTAACATCCTAACAATATACGCAATATCCAAACGCGTACATACTTGAGCATATATTAAACTCCCAACAGCTATTGCATAGAAAATCTTTTACATTTCCTGAATTTCAAGGTTAATTTTAAGGCATTGAGTAAGACTAAATTTGTCTCCTTTAGCGACAAGAATGTCACCTGGTCTACAAATTTGCATGCCAAACCTTTTGAGCACTTTATCGATATAGCTCTTTTGTGATAATCCAAGAATACCTCAAAATTGATCTCGATGTATCTGAATTCCTAAAACAAAAGAGGCGTCCCCAAGATCTTTCATCTCATGATGCTTAGATAAAAACCTCTTGATTTCGTATAATAAGCCTATATCATTAGCGGCAAACAAAATGTCATCAACATATAAAACTAGAAATATGTACTTACTCCCATTAAATTTGTGATACACACAATCATCGGCAATATTCATCTCAAAACCGAATGAAACAATTATTTGATGAAATTTGTGGTACCATTGACGGGAAGCTTGTTTGAGTCCATAGATAGATTTTGTCAATTTTCAAACCATATTCTTTGAGTCTTCCGACTCAAAGTTTTCTTGTTGCACCATATGTAACACCCCAAATTTTGGGGTTAGTAGTTTTGGAGCTTTGTGATAGGGTCAGTGGCTAGATGGTACATTTAAGTTTCATTTCGCCTTTTGATGTCAGAATGAGCTTGCTAGTTTGGGGTTGGTAAAGTGTTAGTGTACCTTTAGGTTCTGTGTTCGAACCCTCATAGGTATATTTGGGGAATTACTTCTAGTGGGGTTTTATTTTTTTCATAAAGTTCGTTATTTATTTATAGTTGTTATTTTATTTTAATTATAGAAAACTAGAGAAACTCTTCACGTTGGTTTTTCCCAAAAAGCTCTCTGAACACTTTTTTTTTCTTCTTCGTTCTTCTTTTCCTCTCTTTTCACGTTAGATTTTCTTTTCTTTTCTTGAGTTTTTCTGCTTCGTCATTTTTTTCCTGCACCATATTCGTCTTCAATCATTATAGTTATCGGTGGGGTTGGTTGCTTATCTCGCAAATCAGGTGTGGGATTTGCAACTCTTTTAGTTTATTTGTAAATTGAGGATTCAATTTGGTGGTATTCTAATTTCATGTGTGTTAGGAATCTTTCCCCTTCATTGTCGAATTTTTGACCTACTCTATGGAATTTGACACTGTTTGTGTATTTGAGAAACAGACCTTTTGAAAGGTCGATTAATGTGGTGATGGCTAGAAATTGGGTGTGATTTTGATATACTTTTGGGTTGTTAAGGTTTGGGGTTTGTTTTGACGTTGCAAAATTGAGTTTTCGGCTAATTTTGGTATGGTTTTGTGACCATATGGGTGGCCATATGGGCGGTTCACATAGTCGTATGCATTTGAGATTTAGGGTTTTCAGGCTAATTTAGGTGCCACATGATCTAGCCACAAGGCTGTGTGGCCTGTTTGGGGAAATTAGTCGATTTTCACACGGTCGTGTCCCTTAGGCACACGGATGTACGTGTTTGGGAATTAGGGATTTAGTGATTTGGTGCCACACGGCCGTGTGGCTAATTTAGGGATTTAGGGATCCCACACGGCTGTGTGTTTTAGACACATGGTCGTGTCTGGTGGGCACATGGGTGTGTGAGACCCTCACACGGCCGTGTCTACCCTGTACTCTATTTTAGCACAAATTAACAGAAAGTTACACAGCCTGATCACACGGCCATATCCTTGGCTCACACGGGCGTGTGCCTCTACCACACGGCCGTGTGCCTCCTCTCACACGGCCGTGTTGACCCCCACATGACCTAGGTTTTTCCACACAGCTGTGTGGCCTTAAGCCACCAATTTTAGTTATGTGGGTGTTTTTAATCTAAAAATGTGTCTGTGTGTTCCAACCCTTGACTAGGCTTTAGTGAGGATATTTAAGACTCTGATTTGGGCTTCGGCTTATGTGTTATTTGTGACTGTTGTGCGAGATATCTGATTTTGAACCCGGTTAGTTGGGTGTGTGCATGTCTATTTCTGTCTGACTGTTTGTCGATATGTTAATTGATCTGTGAGGTTAAGCATACATGCACTTGCATAAAATAATTTTTGGGTTGGTTGTGAAGAGAAGGAAGACTGATTCTAATCTAATTTGGCAGTTTAACTGCAACTTATCGGTACAGCGATTTACAGCACTGTACTGCATGTACACCAGCTTTTTGTGTACTATTATCTGATCTAGCAGTTTAAACTGCAATATGTTTGTACAGAGGTTTACCGCAATGCACTATACTACATATATGCCAACCTTGCTACGTATTATTATCTGAGTGGCTTAGTCCATATACATAGTGTGTAGGGTTAGATGAGCTTAAACAGCTCTTTTGAGGTGTGATCGGGGGACGAAGTGGTGTTTTGGCTAGATGGGTAAGTTTTTAATACTTGACTGTATTCATATGCATCTGGATGTGAGTTACTTATCAATAATTTGTTTGTTCATCATAATAGTTATGACTGATTCTGCGCGCATTGAGGTGTTAGCGTAGTGACATTTTATATTGTGGTGATGAGTATTATTGTATTGACCCATTGACAAGTTTATCTAATGGAATATTCTGTGTGTGATTTGATGTTCTCTGATTGTTACATTTTTTGGGGGACGTTGGTTCTAAGTTTGCTTTCTGTTTCTATGTATCTCTGTAAATACTTTTCGTTATCGAACTATGGTTTGGTTTCTGATATGTAATTTCATTGTTAAATACATTTTGAACTCACATTGGGCTCGTGTAGCTCACCCCTTAGTATTTCCCCTTGTAGGTTCATTTCAAATTCTGATGCTGGACTCGGTATGCGAAGGTCTCGAAAGCATCACTTTTTTTTTTAAAACAGGCTATTAAGGTGTTTTCTGTAAATTTGAATTCTTAATAAACGGTTTCGGACTGTAAGTTCTATTTTAAACACTGTGGTATGAATTTTTGGTTTTATGCACGTAAGCGTTAATTGGATTGAATTCTTAGCAATAACGAGAACTTGATAACTAATAATTTCTACACAACTAAAATTTTTCTACGATCACTTTGGTGATTATTATGGCCTTCGAAATTTGACCGAAACTTCTGGGCTGATTTTGGGGCGTTACACCATATAAATTGTTTCTTCAATGTCGTCATTAACAAACACAGTTTTAACATCCATCTGATGTAACTCAAAATCAAAATGAGCAACAAGCGCCATGATTATCCTGAAAGAGTCTTTCGATGAAACATGAGAGAAAGTCTCTATAAAACCAATGCCTTCTTTCTGAGTATATCCTTTAACTACAATACGCTCCTTATACCTCTCCACATTACCATTTGCATCCCTCTTGGTTTTAAATATCCATTTACAACCAAATCGTTTTGCACCTTCAGGTAATAAGACAAGTTCCCAAACTTTATTGTCTTGCATAGACTTATACTCATCTTTCATGGTATAAATCCACTTTTGAGAATTAGAACTTTTCATGGCCTGATGAAAGCTGAGTGGATCATCTTCCATTATTCCATTATCATCCTCATGTTCTTGGGGAAATATAACATAATCATTTGAAATAGCATTTCTCCTTTCTCTTGTAGACATCATTAATGGCACTTATTCTTAAGGTTATTGAGTTTGTTCTTCTGAACAATTACCTCATCTTGAATGAGAAGTTGTTCAACATTGTCTTGTTGAATTTTTGGATTCACTTATTGATCAATGATAGGTATGAGAACCTGAACATCGTCAAAAGTGACGTAGGAACTGAGTTAGAATCCAATTCCTCCTCAAGAGCAATGTCTGTAACATTATTTATCCCCCCAGACTCAACATCCTCAAAAAATGTTGCAGTCTATGTCTCAAAAATATTCCTTATTATGGGATCATAAAACTTATAGCCCATAGATCACACAATAAAGTAGATGCTCACTGTTTTAGAGTCCAATTTCTTTTCATGTAGCCTAAAGGCATTACCTCAGCTAGACATCCTCAAATGTGAAAGTGCTTTAAACTAGGCTTTTGACTTGTCCAAAGCTCATAAGGTGTTTTTGCAACTCTTTATTCGGTACTCAATTCAAAATGTAAGTTGTTGTCTTTAATGCTTCTCTCTAAAGGGACTCAGGTAAGGTAGAATAAACAATCATGCTTTTTACCATATCCTTAAGAGTCCTGTTTCGTCTTTCAGCTACACCATTCATACTTGGTAATCCTGGCATGGTGTATTGTGGGACAATACCACAGTCTTCTAGGAATTTCGCAAATGGTCCTGGGCATTGTTCACATGAGCCATCATATCTACCGCAGTACTCACCATTACAATCAAATCTGAAGTTTTTAATCCTTTTTGTTGAGTTGATTCTCAACTTCAACTTTACAAGCTTTGAACACGTCCAGAGATTGAGATTTCTCATGATTGAGATATAGGTACCCATAACGTGAGTAATCATCTATGAATGTTATGAAATATTGTTGACCATTCCAAGATGCCGTAGGGAATGGCCCACAAATATCTATATAAATTAATTCTAAGATGTCCGAAGATCTATTTGCACGCAATCTTTTGGTTTTGGTATGTTTTCCCATAATGCAATCGACACAGACATCAAAGTCTATGAAGTTAAGGGACTCTAAAATATCATCAGACACAAGGCGTTCAACTCTAACTTTTGAGATATGACCTAAGCACTTGTGCCATAATGATGCTGAATTTTCCTTATTTAATTTGCGTTTAATACCACATGATTCCACGTGCAAGGTCTCATTAGAGGATACAACTCTTTCTAGAAAATAAAGGATGTCATAAGTATTTAAATAACCAGTTCCAACAACATTTGAATTTAAAGATAAACTAAATTGATTATTTTCGAATGAAAAATAATATCCAAATTTATCTAACGAATAAATATAAACTAAATTCTGTCTAAATGACGGTATAATAAAAGTGTCTTTTAAATCCAAATAAAAACCAATTTCTAATAACAACCTAAAATGGCCAATCGCTTCCACTTCTACCGATTTTCCATCGCCCACGAAGATGTGTCTTTCACCATCACTTGGCTTTAGATAACTCAGGCAACTTTGCATAGGAACACTTATGTGAGTAGTAGCACCAAAATCTATCCACCAAGTGTTTCTAGGTACTGAAGCTAAATTAATCTCAGAACAGACCAAATTAAGAATTATATCTTTCTTTGCACGCCAAGCATGATATTTGGTACAATCTTTTTTCACGTGTCCAGACTTGATACAAAAGAAACAACTCTCTGTAGCTTGCTGTTGTTTCTTTTGAGCTGGACCCTTAGCAACTTCATTCTGATATTTTCTTTTCTTGTCCTTATCTTTAGGGGCATTGGCTGAATAAGCACTTTCAGACTTATCACACCTCAACTTTTCTTCCTCTTGCACACAATGAGAAATGAGCTCATTTAGAGTCTATTTCTCCTTTTGACAGTTATAACTAATTTTTAATTGATTAAACTTGGCAAGAAGCAATACCAAAACCATAAGAACAAGCAATTCCTCAGAGAGCTCGATCTTAATTGCCTTAAGTCTTAAAGTAATATGGAACATCTCCATAATGTACTCCCTTACGTTTCCTTGACCCTTATACTTCATAGACATAAAAGAAGTCAAAAGTGATGTCATCTCAACTTTATCATTTTTAGCAAAACATTTCTCAATTTCATAAAGGAAACTCTTGGCTTTAGTGATCTATTTAGATTCTATGCCCCTAAAGGCTTCTAGAATGTTCTATTTCATTATCATTAGACTCATGCGATTTTAACGATCCCACCTGGCAAAATCCCTCTTAACATCAGGGGTGTTTACCGCAGTAAAATGTGTAGGTTGTTCTTCCCTTAGTGCAAGGTCTATATCCATATAGCCAAGCATTATAAGTAAGAATCTTTTCCATTCCTTAAAATTAGTCCTATTAAGCATGGGTATAGAATTTATATTAGCAGATACTGTGGCAACAGAATATGAACTAGCTGAATATAGAAAAATAAAAACAAGCTTAAATCAATATTCATAAGTAAACAATAAATTCAAGATAGTGGCTAATCTCATCTCAAGATACCAAATACAATATTAATATCAAGTCTTTGGACAGTAATATTAACAGTAAGCAATACTTTTGTTGTAGCAATCAAATATTGACAATAAATTATGTCAAACAATTAATTAATCTTTAGACTAACTTATTGCTCACATAAAATACCTTATAATTGTCACACATTTATCACTATAGATGTCATTTGAAGTTCTGTCAAATATTAACTTACCTTTGAGTCAATTAATAAATGCATGAATCACAAAAACATATAATCATCTCGATAGTTTAAATAAACTAATCTACACGAAAGAGGTTACTTTGGCGGCATTTTATTTTAACTAATATATTTAAAATATTATACATCATTAATTAAAAACCAAAATCCGAATTTATTTGTTTCAAAATATTTATCTTAATCTTATCTTTCAATCAAATGAAAAGATAATTGCGTGTGTATATATATGTATATATTTATTTATATACTTTTCCAAAACAATATGCATATATTATATATATAACCGAAACATGTATATGAACTAATCATGCATTTCATACATTGAATCAATCATAACGTGCATATATTATAAATATATAAACGAAACATATATATCAATCAATTTCTATACTGTGAATTTTTTTAACATTAAATTAAATGGCTTATATGGAAAAATAATAATAATAATAATTACATATGCGCAAACATGAACTGAAATTGAAACAAAACATGCAAATAGAAAATAAATAAATAAACAAACCATCTTTATTTATTAATTGATAAACTAAAAGCATATTTCAAACCCTAATAATTGAATTCATCAATTAAAAAAATCCAAATTAAAGATTAAAATCAAAACCCTAAAATTTCATAAATCATTCAAAAAAGAAAGAATATTAATTAATTCCCAATGATTCAATACGACGAGACTTTAATACCACTTGTTAGAATCATAAATTAATATATGATATAAAACTTAAGAAATCATAAAGCAAAATCTGTCATATCAAATCATCAAGAATAATACAAGTATAAAACTAGATGCAGAAGCGTATCTGAATTCATGGATCCCTTGAAATCTACAAATCTTGAGGATTTGATTTTCTAAATTAGCACACAAGAAATTTAGATAATATTTGATATCTCTTTCCTTCCTAATAATGGGATATTAAAAAAATATATATTGTATGTAATTTGGGGACCATAACCCTAATATTTATAACTTTGACATATTAGCCCTAATTCCTAATTAACACATCATTAATTAGAATTTGATTAGAACTTAATTACTATAGTATCTACACATATTTAACTCATACTTTATTTAATAATTAAAGCTCAATAAAACTTTAACCAAATTAGATCACTCTTAATTTAGGCTAATAGATAGTAAATAATAACATGTAATTATCTTTATTATATATGTGATGTCCATATTTTTCAACAATTTTTGCCATGAACTTAGATTAATGATATTTGCTCAATTTTGATGCAGGTATATTTTTAGCTTCAGTTCAAGTATTAAAATAAATTTTAAAAAGATACAAGTATCAAAGTAGACCTAATTATTAAGTTTATACGTCAAAAATCCTAATCAAAATAATATATAATTATTACATATTACCATACAAAACATAAGACTGTTTACTGTAAGAAAAAATATATATCATATTAAATATTAGAATGGTGTAAATTTTTATATATTCTTTTTCACGTACGTTTTCAATCCCCTTTAGTTCTTTTTAAATTTTCTTTACATATTACTCCTTATGATTTAGATCATTCCCTTAAATTCTGGTTCATCAATACCACATAATATGATATTCTGTGTTTTAGAATTTTCAGTAGCAATCTTCTCTTCTTCACTAGTCCATGTAGCTTCAGACTTTTATATTTTAACTCCCTCGACATTTGTAGTTGGTGTCTTCAAATTTGTCATGATAGAACATTATGTTTTCTCATCTATAAACTTGATGAAAACTCTCATCCTGACTTTTCAATAGGCATAGTTGAATCTATTCAATTTTGTGAGTGAAAATCAAGTGGGATCAAATTTACTATGTCAAATGTCTTAACTCTATTACCAAATTGAAAGAAAAAAAAACAATTAATCTTTGTGAGCAGATACAGGAATAACTATTAAACAAGTTGCAACTTAACCAAGTGATTGTGGAAGACCAACAAACAAACACTGGAAATTAATTACAAAGTTGATCTTATGTCATTTTAGCCTTCCTCCTTTTTATTGGTCATTGGAGACTGTTCACTTGAACTATAGCATCCTAGCATTACCGATGTACTAGAGAAACTGCTGGTCGATGAACTTAATCTAGGGCAAGACTTTAGTTTGGATACTTATGTCTAGTCAAGAATCTGATGAACATGCGTTGTTTGCTTTGGGTTTTCTTGAGATTGTTTTTGTTTGTTTTCAGTGTTGTTTTCGTAGTCATGTTCTTCACTAATTGGTTTGGAGCCACAGCATAAAACATTTGCCAGCCCTGTATCCATACAAAAAAAGAATCACAATTCTAGCTAGTTTAATCTATTTACGTATGAGCAGATTTGAAAATTTCTGGAAGGTTAATGAAATTCAGGAAGGTACTTTTCATGGACGAAAATTCTGAACCAAAATAATAGATTATTAAAATATTTATTTATGTATTGTATAGATTGTCCTTCCAATTCCACAGCCTTCTACAATTTTCTTCTTCTTTCCTGGTAAAAAAAAATGAGATCCCCGCAAAGCCCACACGTAATATATTTAACTATACAATAATTAATTAATATAATTTACTCATCATTAATATAATTAATATAGTTATATATAAAATGCTCTCATAATTTCAATGTTGTAAGCTAACAATAATACGATTTTTCTTTTATTATGATAAAATTAATTATCAATATAGTCACTTAATAAAGGAATAATTTCTTTATCTATTAATTTTTTTTACTATGTTTATCAACAAGTGAAACTATAATAAGTAATATAACTAACGGATAACCAAAAATAGAAGAAAAGAAAAAAATGGTAAAAATGTAAACGACCGTGATTTTCTCCTGTCCTCTACCTACGGAATATTCCATCTTAAGTTTCAAGTGTGCTCCCTCTAAAATAAATCTATAAAATAAATGGCCAAATATTCCAAAGAGATGAAAAATGTTTCTGGAGTCGGTTTAAATTCTCCACTTCCCATCTTTGTTTTTCATGTGATCTTGTTAAACAGTTCCTATGCCTGTTTCCACCGTCACCTGACCCCTTTCTTAAATTCAATGAATCTTAGCCAATTCATTAGAAAAGAATAGACAAGATATGGCCATGGCTCTCAAAGCGGTTCATGTTTGTGATGTGCCTAATCTTGATCAAGTCCCTGAGAATGCTGCATTAGCACTCTGCTCAACTCGTTTCCGAGCAGGTAAAGTTGTTGAATTTTCAATCTCCACCCTACCTTTCTTTTCTTTTTAGCTTAAAAGATCTTGTTTTAATGGGGGTATATGAATAGGTGTTAATGATGATAAAATATGCGAATGCAACATTCCCAAGTTTCTAGTAGTGGGTCACAGAGGGAACGGAATGAACATGTTGCAATCGCCTGATCCCAGAATGAAATCCATCAAAGAGAATTCTATTCTTTCTTTCAATGAGGCGGCTAAGTTTCCTATCGATTTCATTGAATTTGACGTTCAGGTGAGCCTACCATCTCTCTCCTCCCTTTCACCAAACATAGCGTATCCCGGTATAAAACCGGCGGCATGCCCCGCAATTAAACTAACTTCCACGTTTCTCTCAAATCCGCCGATGGTTTTTGAGAGAGAGAGAGCAAACATTTGTCTTTCAGTATTATTTGCCCTTTCTTAGAACTTCCTTTTCTTCCTTTTCCCTTTTTTTTTTAATTGTTGTTATTATTATTATCTACCCTACCAAACTAAGAAAAAAAGCGGTGAGGTTCTGTCTCTATTCGCCGCGAAATTGATAACTAGTTTTAATGGGGACTCGTAATGTCGATCTGGATGAGGTTGTTGTCTCATGCCCGGTAGGTCGTCAGGTGGCCCGGCCAACCCCACAATGAAAGAGATCCCACTTGCAACCCTGTTTAGCTGGTCTAAACCTTAATCTTTGATGTCTAATTCATTTTTTGTTTCATTCAGCATTCATTGTCGATTTAGTTATGAATCTGCTTTTTGTTGGGGCACTGATTGGTTTACCATTGTTTTCTTTGAATTGCCTTCTTTGGTGGTGTTTTTCTTTTTCTTTTTTTTTTTCTCTTTAAAAAAAAACTACATGGATGAACAAAGAACCTTTAGACGGATCTTGTAAACAAATACCAAAAAAACCTATTTGTTGTAGGTGACGAAAGATGACTACCCTGTCATTTACCATGACAACTTCATCCTCCATGAAGAAAAGGTTAGCTATTTTCACCTTTCCTCTCATAGTTTTGCATGATTCATACCCTATAATTGGTTAAGTTGCTAAATATTTTGGGTGTCAATTCCAGGGTGCCATTGTTGAGAACAGAGTTACAGAACTTGCTTTGGCTGAATTTCTTTCCTATGGACCTCAGAAACACCCTGGAAGTGTAATAATCTTTGACCTTTCTCTTTTGATCGACCATGTTCTTTTTTTGGTCTTTTGATTGACTAGTTTGCAATTCAGGAGGGAAAACCGCTTTACAGGAAAACAAAAGATGGAAGGTTCTTCGAGTGGAAGGTTGAAAAAGATGCTCCTTTGTGTACACTTGAAGAGGCTTTCCATAATGTCGATCAATCGGTGGGCTTTAATGTTGAATTGAAGTTTGATGATTTTATTGTTTATAAGGAAGAGGAACTCACACGTATACTTAAAGCTATCTTGAAGGTAAATGCTTGTTTTAGCCTTCAAGTGGTGGGGAACTCGAGACATTTTAATATTTACATTATGGTTTTTAACTAATGGATGCGGCTTCTAAAATTCATGACCAGGTGGTGTTTGAGAATGCAAAGGGCAGACAAATCTTGTTTTCTAGCTTTCAACCTGATGCAGCCCGGTTGATTAGAAAATTACAGAGCACATATCCCGTAAGTGCAGATTTTCCGGTTCCAATTGATCTTGGTTTGCCAACACTGACATCCAAGCACATACATTGTTGATTGAGGCTTTTTCTTTTTTTTTTTTAATATTGATATCAGGTATATTTTCTCACCAATGGGGGAAGTGAAATTTACACAGACGTAAGGAGGAATTCCTTGGAGGAGGCTATTAAGCTCAGCCTTGAAAATGGCTTGCAGGGGATCGTATCCGAAGTCAAAGCAGTGTTTAGAAATCCTGGAGCGGTTGGAAGAATCAAAGAATCAAAGCTTTCCCTCATGACCTACGGTCAATTAAAGTAAGTTAAAACAGTTGTTAAAGCATTATTTGTTTCGAATTGTATTCGCCTAATCCGTGCATTGTTTTGCAGTAATGTCCCGGAGGTTGTATACATGCAACATCTAATGGGTGTTGAGGGAGTTATTGTGGACCTGGTTAAGGAGATTAGTGAGTCAGTATCAGATTTAACCCATTCAAAGGAGGGAGAAGAGAAAAGCTTGTATGGGGAGGAGGATGGGAAGAAGGAAGTGAAAGCAAAGCCACAATTTTCCAAGGATGAACTCTCCTTCCTATTGAAGCTAATACCAGAGCTGATGATTCAGGCTTGATTTAAGCATATCTAATATTTGGATACCCTCAAAAGTAGAAAGAATATATGATGCAGAGAGTTGTGTTCCCATGTAAACTGTTGCTGGTTGTTCATTAGACAAAAAAAGAAAAAGAAAAAAAAGAACCTCATAGCTTATGTTCGTGAAGTTGGAGATCGTGTAACATCAAAGACGGTGGTTATGCTTCTTTTCTTTTATAATTACACAAGAAAACGAATTTACAAAACTTTTTTGCCTTACTACTGAATACCATAGATACACCTAAGCAGATTGAAGCAATAAGACAGTGCAAGGTGTTGTATTGTATGATGATACATTTTGTCCGTTAAAACTAACCAGAGTGCCATTCTCTTCTAATTTCGTTTCAAGGTTTTGCGAATAGATTTTGAATGCCATGAACCAATATGGAGTGTCAATGAATTCAATGGGCAAATCGCTTGATCATATTTTTTCAAAGAAAATGACGTTCAAAGAATTTTCAGACCCCAAACTTCCAGCCTTGCCATTACCTACAAACCGCCTGCACCCGTTTGAGCCGATCAGCCCCTTTACCTTAGAGTGGTTTTGAATATGGAGGCACCCCTCGCTAGAAGAGCCATACTTTCTTTTGTTTTGAGACCTATTTTTCTTTGAGGCACACACAACAAACCATTAACCTTCACAATTCTCCTCCTTGTGTCATCACCACCCAACAAATATCTTCTTCTAATCTTTCGTTTCTTTGCAGACTCCCTTGGGCGGTAAACCTATTAGACTGGGGCGCAGATGGTACCACATTTACCAACATTACCCTTCCACCCAAAGAATTTTACTTCTCCACAGACAATTTTTTAGCAAATTTGTCTATAATCGGTTTTCACACTTCTTACTTGGATTAACCAGATACGCCACGGTAACATGATAGTTGTTTTTTTAGATTCTCAACCTACCACCTATAACTGGTTTTTTTTTTAAATAAGGATATGAATATGTTCAAAGATTCGACTTTAAATAGGTGTTTTTCTCAAGTTACAATATCGTTATAGTATTTAATTTTACCGTCACCACTATTCTTACACTAATTAAATATACAGCTCATGAGATCTGTAGTATTTACGTATCAATAGAAGTTTAATATCTTAAATTCAATTAAAAATAATTTTACACATCTCAATCCACTTTAATATATAACATCTTAAAACAACTGTGTGAAATAAAATATTACTTAATTGACTTATATTGAGCATAGTTCAATAGGATTAATTGTTTAAAACAATATATATATATCAAAATGAACCCGAACTTGAGAAAAAAAAATGTATGAAATTCAAACTTCAAAATAATATAAATCCAAGAAAACTTTAACTGAATCCAATATGTGAACTCAAAGTTGTGTAAAAATGATTACTTAAAATTGATTTGAAGTGGTACTTTGAAGCCAATAAGAAAGAACCCGAAGGCAAAATAATTTGAACATAAAACAATTCTAACGGATAAAATTTAAATCAAATCCAAAATAATTAAGTTTGTATGCATGCATTTGTCACACTAAAAGCTTATTGTATTGGATGAATAATTAAAATTCATAAATAGGCGAAGATAAATACTCCAAAAATTGTCCACCTTCCAAATTGGTTGGCAACTTTCAAGTTGCTGGGTTGCACCCGACAGATACCCAATTGGACGGAACCCTAATTCACAAACATTACCATCATGGGTCTATCTCAATACTTACGTAGTAAAGTTGGAAAGGTTAAACATCCTCAACTTGTTGTCTTAGTCGCACGTTAATCATGTTTCACTGCTGCTTGTCTGGATTATAACATTTATCTTCAGGGGCAGTCTATTATATCCGACTTCATTTAATTTTCAAATATATATTAATCTGATGTGAGCTAGAATGGCAGACAGCAGGAAATAGAAGATTAAGGAAATAAAGTTAGTTATAATCAGTTACAAACGGGGAGTTTTGATCTTTAATAAAATGGAGAGTTTGGGGTCTAAGGTTAAAACAGTAAGACGCAGCGTTAAACATTAGTGAAACGATGCGTTTAAGTATAACAGATTTTGCCAAGCTGTTTTCTTTGTTATTTTTCTTATTTAGCACGAGTTGTATGGGGAAAAGGCAGTTTTGAAATATATCCAGAAAATTTAACATTCTCTTCTTCTTCCTAGTTTTTCTTTTCTTTCAATTCTCCTTCTGCTTGGATTTGCTAACGCATCAAAGGTATCAGAGCTGCTACGAATCCCCCTAATGGCCGGTGACGGAGTTTCGACGCGACTACAGAAAGAAGTTGGCGGGCTACATCAAGAAGTTTCTAAGTTACAGGAGGAGATAGTTCGTTTGGAGACTAAGATGGAGGCTCAGTTCCAGGAGTTTAAGGATGAGTTCCGTGGGGATTTGCAGGCGTTGTTAGGCCAATATTTTGGTCCTCCACCTACTGGACCTACTGCTCACAACACCACGGACAAGGGAAAAGGAGTTTTAGGTGCCCCCCCTGGGTTCTTGCCTAAAGAGCCCGAGTTTCCACAGGCGACAGTGGATCCTAAGCTGACGGAAATGAATAGTGTGCACCAAAGAAATCCGTCACATTTGGGTGGTGTGTCGGTTAAGGTCAGTCGGCTTGAATGTCCTAAGTTCGATGGAAATGATTTCAGAGGATTGTGGACTAAATTGGAGCAGTACTTTAAAGCTGAAGGTACATTTGAAGCCAACAAGATTTGTACGGTTATGTTGAACTTGGAGGGACATGTATTGGAATGGCATCAATTTTATTCCCAGCGTAATGGTGGTATCCAAATGTTGTCATGGCCAGCGTACATGAAGAGCATGCAGGACCGTTTTGGATTTGGGCAATTTGGAAATCCTATGAAGGAGTTAGTAAATTTGAAACAACAAGGTACTGTTGAACAGTACCAGGATATGTTTGTGGGGTTATTGAATCAGTTGCATCTTCCGAAATCTTATGCTCTCAGTACTTTTCTTAGTAATTTGAAAGCTGATATTGGCCATTATCTGGATCTGTTTGAGCCTTCTAACCTGATGAGGCTTTTCAGCTACCTAGAAAGATTGAAGTGCTCCTATCCTACCCAGCAAGGAAACCCACATCAGTGATGACCAGCTCCCCTAGATATCTGCCACCTTCTTCTGTTATCTCGGGGTAATCTTCGACTCCTACAATGGCTATTTTAGGCTCACAATCTGCTAGCGTTGCCTCAGGGAAAAAATTCAGGATCTCGGTCTATTTCACTAGTATTGATGGCTGAACGAAAGTAAAAAGGCTTATATTTCTGGTGCGGGGCCAAATATCATGTGGGACATAAGTGTGTCAAATCCCAACTGTATCAATTCTTGTTGGAACCTCTATTGGATAGTGAAGCGGAGGACTTCCAAGAATGCTCAGACAAGTTAGAGGAGTGTGGCTTAGAAAAGAAGTCTACTAAATCTTCCCCTGTGATATCGTTGCATGCGCTTACTGGCTTGCAAGGGCATAACACTATGCGGGTAGCTGCTCGGGTGGGGTCTAGCTACGCCATCATTTTGGTCGACTCAAGCAGCACACACAACTTCATTGATACCAAACTGGTTAGTATGTTATCATTACCTATAATACATCACGATCAATTGAAGGTTTCTGTGGCGAATGGTAGTTGTCTGTTCACTAGGGGATTATGCAGAAGAGTGTCATGGGAGGTTCAAACTTACCAATTTGAAACAGACTTTATGGTTCTGCCATTGAAGGGGTGTGAGATGGTGTTGGGGGTTCAATGGCTTTTGGCTTTAGGTAATATTGTGTGGAATTTTAGTTCGTTAACAATGCAATTCGTTGATAAGGGTTAACCATGCATTATTCAGGGCATTGTTCCTGGTTTGTTGGCAACGGCTAGTAGTGAGTCGAATCCTAAATGATTTGTAGCAGTTGGAAATTCTTTGGGACCTTATGCAGCAGTGCTAAGTTCTCCGGATCAAATGACGCTTGCAGTTAAGCAAGTTCGTGAATTGGATGATCATTTTCGAGGGATATTAACTGAATTTGATGACATTTTTCAAATTCCAAAGGGGCTGCCACCACCTCGTCTGCATGACCACCGCATACCGTTGAAGGATGAGTCGGCAGTGATCAAATTGCTGCCTTACAGGTATCTAGCTGTTCAGAAAAATGAGATGGAAAGATTGATTCGAGAAATGCTCCAAGCGGGCATAATACGATATAGCACTAGCTCTTTTGCTTCTCCTACAGTGATGGTCAAAAAGAAAGATAGGAGTTGGAGACTTTGTGTTGATTATAGGCAGTTAAACTAGCATACTATTAAAGATAAGTTCCCTATTCCTATCATTGAGGAATTGTTGGATGAGCTAGGAGAAGCTCAAGTGTTTTCCAAATTGGATTTGCGGTCTGGATATCATCAAATTCGGATGTGGGAGCATGACGTGCATAAAACAGCATTTCAAACACATGAGGGGAATTATGAGTTTCTCGTGATGCCTTTTGGCCTCAGTAATGCCCCCTCTAGCTTCCAAGCTCTCATGAATTCTATTTTTAAGCCATTGTTGATGAAGTTCGTGTTAGTGTTTTTTTATGACATTTTGGTGTACTCACGATCTTGGTTTGAGCATCAACAACACTTGAAGGTTGTTCTTCTCATCTTACGGGAACAACAATTGTACGCAAAAAAATCTAAATGCTATTTTGGCACCTCGCAAATTGAGTATTTGGGACATGTGTTGCAGAAGGGAACGATTTCCATGGACAGAACTAAGGTCGAGTGCATTTCTTTCTGGCCACTTCCTCAATCAGTGAAAGAGTTGAGAAGCTTCTTGGGGCTCTCGGGATATTACAGGAGATTTATAAGGAACTATGGACTTCTTGTTCGACCTCTCACAGAGTTGTTAACAAAGAATGCATGGCAATGGTCGGCTCAAGCAATTGAAGCTTTTCAAGCTTTAAAAGCTGCCTTATGTACTGCACCAGTATTAGCGCTCCCTAATTTTCAGCTTGAATTTATGGTGGATACAGATGCAAGCGCCTTCGGCATTGGGACAGTGTTACAGCAGCAAGGGAGACTGGTGGCTTTCTTTAGTTAAACTTTAGGTGTAAGATATCAGACCCTTTCGATTTATGAAAAAGAAATGCTTGCAGTATTGTTGGCTGTTCGAAAATGGCATGCTTATTTGATGGGGAGACACTTTAAAATTCGAACCGACCACCAAAGCTTACGATTTTTGTCTGAGCAGTTGGCTGTCACTCTTTTTCAGCAGCGATGGGTAGCTAAGATGCTCGGTTATGATTTTGAGATCTCTTATCGGAAGGGAATTAATAATAAGGTAGTTGATGCCCTATCTCGACATCCTCAGCTAGAGCAAGGTCAGTATGTTCAAATGTCAGTTAGTTCATTTATATCAAGTCTTTTGGAAAGGGTCCAACAATCTTATACAATCGATGATAAGCTGCAACAACGTATACAAAATCTCCAACAGCCTCAGTCTCACGATCAAAAGTATTCATGGGATGGTTGATTTTTGTATCGGAAAGGAAAGATTGTAATGGGAAGAGATCTAGAGCTGCGACAGGAATTGTTTTCTCATTTTCATGCCAGTACAGTTGGTGGCCACTCAGGTGTTCATGTGACCAGGAAGCGTTTGTCTAGCTTGCTCTATTGAAAGGGTCTTACTTCTGACGTTAAGAAATAGGTGAGGGAGTGTGTGGTGTGTTAGGAGTGCAAAAGTGAGTTGGTGGCATATCCGGGACTCCTTCAGCTACTACCTGTACCTAACAGAGCTTGGTCAGTTGTTAGCTTGGATTTTATTGAAGGCCTGCTAACTTCCAACAAGAAAAACTCTATTTTAGTTGTGGTTGATCACTTGACTAAGTACGGTCATTTTTTTCATTATCCCATCCGTATACAGCTAAGGATGTAGCACAGGAATACTTGGCTCGTAATTACAAACTACATGGCATGCCCGACACGCTTATATCGGACAAAGATAAAATTTTTGTCAGTCGTTTTTTGCAGGAGTTGTTTCGACGATTAGGCACCAAACTACTTTTATCCACAGCCTAACACCCTAAAACGGATGGGCAGACGGAGGTTTTAAACCGATGCCTTGAGAATTACTTACGGTGCATGACTGGCGAAACACCTGCTCACTGGTTTCTTTGGCTACCCTTTGCTGAGTGGTGGTATAACTCGTCCTTTCACTCATCCATTCAGCTTACCCCATATGAAGCTTTATATGGTCAACCACCTCCTATGCACATGCCCTATCTGGCGGGCACTTATTCAGTAGCGGGGGTAGATAGAAGTTTGCAAGCTCGAGAGGCAGCGAGAAAACTACTGCAGTTCTATCTAACAAGAGGTCAAAAGCCCATGAAGCTTTTCGCTGACAAACATCGTTCAGAGCGGACGCTCCAAGTAGGGGATTTAGTTTATTTGAGGCTGCAACCTTATAGACAGCAGACCGTTCGAAGAATCCTTAATCAGAAACTATCTCCAAAATTCTATGGGCATTTTTCTGTGATTAAGAAGGTGGGAGAGGTTGCATACACCCTTCAGTTGCCTCCGGGATCTCGTATACATCTTACTTTCCATGTTTCTCAGTTGAAGGAACATATCGGTGCATCGGTTACGCAGGCCCAATTGCCACTGGTAGATATTCATGGTGTGTTACCAAAAGAACTGTTGAACATGGACTGTAAAGCAACAAATGAGCAACTTGGTGCATTTTGTTTATTTTGTTTATTTTGTTTATTTTTAATATTTGTAATCTTTTGTAATTGAAACAAGTTGGTGTGCAACTTGGTTTCATAATGATAGCTATAATTGAAACAACATAATGATAGCTAATATGCTTTCATAATGATAGCTAATATGCTTTCATCTTTTTAATTATTAATTGGCAAGTTGCCAAATTTAGTGGAAATTGTTAGGTAAACATTCCACTTTTGTAACTCTATATTTTGAAATGAAATGAAAATGGTATTATCATTCAGTTTCAATCAAACATATTTTTTTTCCTTTTGCTTGTTAACCGAGAGCTTATGCTCTTGATGCTTTGTGTTTTTCTGCTTGCTGTTTGAAGAGCTTATGCTCTTAGTGTTTCATTGTTTGGTTGTTGCTGCCATTTTATCCAACAAATGGTAATCAGAGCATCCTATCTTTGAGGACCTTTGTGGTTTTGTTTTAGTTTTCAAAACAAAGTCAGTTTTGCTTCTGCAAAATCAGTTTCAGCAACATGAGCTTTGCACCTCCTCCACCACCAATTTTTGCTGGAGAAAACTACCACATTTGGATAGTTAAAATGAAAACTTACCTCCAAGCACTTGATCTGTGGAATGCAGTTGAAAATGATGTCGAGCAACTACCATTGAGAGCAAATCCAACCATTGCTCAGATCAAGCAACATGGTAAGGAGCGAGCCAAGAAGCATAAAGCCATGGCCTGCCTACAGAATGGAGTGTCTGATGTAATTTTACTCGCATCATGGCCTGTGACTCACCCAAACAAGCTTGGGACAAGCTGAAAGAGGAGTTCATGGGATCAGACAAGACAAGGCAGCAACAAGTAATTAATCTTAGAAGGGAGTTTGAAAATTTGAAGATGAAGGAGTCAGAAACTATCAAGCAATATTCTGATAGGATTATGGCTACTATCAATAATATTAGACTCATTGGAGAAGATTTCAGTGACAGCAGGGTTGTTGAGAAGGTTATTACCACCTTACCTGAAAGGTTTGAGTCAAAAATCTCCTCATTGGAGGACTCGAGAGATCTCACAACCATTTCTTTGTCTGAGTTGGTTAACTCACTTTATGCACTTGAGCAGAGAAGAGTAAGTAGGCAGGAGGAAAGTCCTGAAGGTGCTTTTCAAGCAAAGGTCAGAGAAGGCTCCAGCTCAAGTCAGAAAGCTAAGAAGCCTTGGTTTGAAAAGAGGGAAAGATCAAAGAAAGATGTCGGTAGAAGGAGGTTTCCACCATGCGTTCACTGCAAGAAGACTAACCATTTGGAGAAGTATTGCTGGAACAAACCAGACATCCAATGCAAGAGCTGCAAGCAGTATGGTCATCATGAAAAGATTTGTAGAAATCAAGAAAAGTCACAAACTCTGCCAGTACAAGCCAAGACTGCTGAAGATCTTCAAGCTCAGGAGGAGCATGTCTTCACTGCCTCATGTTCTACAACCACAAGTAAATCCAAATGCAGTTGGCTTGTGGATAGTGGCTGCTCACATCACATGGTATCAAATGAGAACCTGTTCAAGGATCTTGACAGGAGTTTTGCTTCAAAGGTCAGAATAGGCAATGGGAATCTGATTGAAGCTAAAGGCAGAGGTGATGTTATGATCAACACTAGTTCAGGTAACAAGGTTATTTCAGATGTGCTTTATGTACCTGAAATAGATCAAAATCTACTTAGTGTAGGTCAGCTGGTTAAGAAAGGCTACTCTCTAGTTTTCAAGAATGATTCTTGTGTTATTAATGATATTCTTGGTAGAGAAGTTGTTTCAGCACCCATGGCAGATAGGTGTTTTATGTTGGATGTGAGCCAACTTGAGAGAAGAGCCTATACAAGTTCAGTTGAAAATGCTGATCTGTGGTATAGAAGATTTGGCCATGTCAATTTCAGGTCACTCAATTTGCTGCACAAGATGAGTTTGATAGAGGACATGATTAAGGTTGATGCAAATGAGTCTGTTTGTGAAGTATGTCATCTTGGTAAACAGGCCAGGTTGCCTTTTCCAGTAAACCAAGCATGGAGGGCTCGAGAAAGACTTGAATTGGTGCACTCAGATGTTTGTGGACCAATGAAGACTCCTTCACTGAATGGCAGTAAGTATTTTATACTGTTTATTGATGATCTGACCAGATTTTGCTGGGTTTATTTCATGAAACAAAAGTCAGAAGTGTTTGAAGTTTTTGGAAAGTTCAAGGCATTGGCAGAAAATCAAATAGGCTACAGGATTAAGGCCTTGAGGACAGACAATGGTTCTGAATACTTGTCTGAAAGATTTCAGAAGCTATGTGAGCAGGCTGGGATTCATCATCAATTGACCACAGTGTATACTCCTCAGCAAAATGGAGTATGTGAAAGGAAGAACAGAACAGTGATGAACATGACCAGGTGTTTGTTGTTTCAAAGCAAGCTTCCAAACATTTTTTGGGCTGAAGGTGTCAACACCTCAGTGTACCTGCTCAATAGGCTGCCAACACATGCTTTAAATGATAAAACTCCTTTTGAAGCATGGTATGATCTTAAACCAACAGTTTCCCATTTAAAAGTGTTTGGTTGCATGTGTTTTGTACTTGTCCCTGCAGAAAGAAGAACCAAGCTTGAGAAG
The DNA here is from genome assembly GCF_007990345.1 of Gossypium hirsutum. Taxonomy (NCBI): domain Eukaryota; kingdom Viridiplantae; phylum Streptophyta; class Magnoliopsida; order Malvales; family Malvaceae; genus Gossypium; species Gossypium hirsutum. The sequence continues at coordinate 104,094,848 of NC_053426.1, forward strand.
AGATCAGTTCCTGGTATATTTGTTGGCTACAGTAGCTACAAGAAGGGCTACAGAGTATTTGATCCTTCAACCAAGAAGATTTTGGTAAGCAGGGATGTCAAATTCAATGAAGGAAGGTTTTGGAGTCTAGATGGCTCTAACACAAGTCAGTTTGAAGAAGAGCAGATTGACAACAATCTGGAATTGGCAGAAAATGAAGTCAGTAATGCCAATGTAGATGATACTCCTGTGAGAGGGACCAGGTCTATTGCTGATATCTACCAAAGATGCAATGTGGCCATTGTTGAGCCTTCAAGCTATGAAGAAGCTGCAAGAAGCAAGAGCTGGAAGAAGGCTATGGAGGCTGAAATCGACATGATCCATAAGAATGACACTTGGGATCTGGTAGACAGACCTGATCAAAAGAAGGTCATAGGTGTCAAATGGGTTTTCAGGACCAAATTCAATGCTGATGGCTCTTTGAACAAGCACAAGGCAAGGCTTGTGGTGAAAGGGTACAATCAACAGTTTGGCATTGATTTTGAGGAGACATTTGCTCCAGTAGCAAGGCTGGACACCATAAAGCTCCTGTTTGCTTTGGCTGCACAGAAACAGTGGAAGGTCCATCAGCTTGATGTCAAGTCAGCTTTCCTGAATGGCTTCCTTAAAGAGGAGATTTATGTTGAACAACCTGATGGATTTAAAGTCCAAGGAAAGGAGGACAAGGTTTACAAGCTGAAGAAGGCACTCTATGGACTAAAATAGGCTCCTCGAGCCTGGTATGACAGGATAGATGCTTACCTGTCTAAGCTCAATTTCGAGAAAAGTTTGAGTGAGCCAACTTTGTTTATAAAGAAGTCCAAAGATGAGACTTTGCTGATTGTCTCAATATATGTAGATGATCTATTAGTGACTGGAAGCAGGGTCGATTTGATTCAAGAGTTCAACAAGAATATGCAAGACATGTTTGACATGACAGACTTGGGAATCATGACTTACTTCCTTGCTATGGAAGTAGACCAGTCTGATCAAGGCATTTTTATCAGCCAGCATGCATTTGCCTTGAAAATTCTCACTAAGTTTCATATGGAAAACAGCAAACCAGTGAGCACACCATTAGCTGTGGGAGAGAAACTAAGCAGCTTTGGAAATGAAGAAAAGGTAGATGAAAAGGAGTATAGAAGCCTGATTGGATGTTTACTTTACTTGACAGCAACCAGACCTGACCTTATGCATTCAGTTAGTCTACTGTCTAGATTCATGCACAGCTGCAATACAACTCATTTGAAAGCAGCAAAGAGAATACTCAGGTATGTCAAAGGTACTTTGAAGTTTGGTGTAATGTTCAAGAAAGGAAGTGAGCTGAAATTAACTGGCTACTCAGATAGTGACTGGGGTGGATCAGTTGATGATATGAGAAGTACTTCAGGCTACTTCTTTACACTTGGTTCGGGAGTTTTCAGTTGGAGTTCAAAGAAGCAACAAACTGTTGCTCAGTCTACTGCTGAAGCCGAATACATACCAGCTGCTGCAGCAGTGAATCAAGCCATTTGGCTTAGGAAGTTGCTATGTGATTTGAATGAAGAACAGCTCGAGCCTACTGAAATTTTGGTGGATAACCAGTTAGCAGTTGCCATCTCTAAAAATCCTATTTTTCATGGCAAAACCAAACATTTTAAGCTCAAGTTTTACTTTGTTCGAGAAGTTTTCCAATCCAAAGAAGTGAGTCTAATACATTGCAGCTCACAAGATCAATTGGCTGACATTTTAACAAAGCCTCTTGGCACAATCAGGTTTGAATTTCTAAGGAAATCAATTGGTGTTTGTTGCCTACAGTCCAAGGAGGAGTGTTGAACATGGACTGTAAAGCAACAAAGGAGCAACTTGGTGCATTTTGTTTATTTTGTTTATTTTTAATATTTGTAATCTTTTGTAATTGAAACAAGTTGGTGTGCAACTTGGTTTCATAATGATAGCTATAATTGAAACAACATAATGATAGCTAATATGCTTTCATAATGATAGCTAATATGCTTTCATCTTTTTAATTATTAATTGGCAAGTTGCCAAATTTAGTGGAAATTGTTAGGTAAACATTCCACTTTTGTAACTCTATATTTTGAAATGAAATGAAAATGGTATTATCATTCGGTTTCAATCAAACATATTTTTTTTCCTTTTGCTTGTTAACCGAGAGCTTATGCTCTTGATGCTTTGTGTTTTTCTGCTTGCTGTTTGAAGAGCTTATGCTCTTAGTGTTTCATTGTTTGGTTGTTGCTGCCATTTTATCCAATAAGAACCAGCTCGAATTGTGGATAGGAGAATGGTCAAGAAGGGCAACCGAGCAGTGACTGAAGTCTTAGTTGAATGGGCTGATTCTTTTCCTGAAGATGCTACATGGGAATCTCTCGACCTGCTTCAAACTAAATATCCTCATTTTCATCCTTGAGGACAAGGATTTTATCTTGGGAAGGGAGTATTGATGTGAGCTAGAATGGCAAACAGCAGGAAGTAGAAGATTAAGGAAATAAAGTTAGTTATAATCAGTTAATCTCATTTAAGCAAACGAGGAGTTTTAATCTTTAGTAAAACAGAGAGTTTGGGGTTTAAGGTTAAAACAGTAAAACGCAGCATTGAACATTAGTGAAACGATGCGTTTGAGTATAACAGATTTTGCCAAGCTGTTTTCTTTGTTATTTTTCTTATTTAGCACGAGTTGTATGGGAAAAAGGCAGTTATGAAATATATCCAGAAAATTTAACATTCTCTTCTTCTTCCTAGTTTTTCTTTTCTTTCAATTCTTCTTCTGCTTGGATTTGCTAACACATCATAATCTGTATATAATAATAATAAGGGCCTTGTCCCCCGTCTCCTTAAATCATCCGTCTGGAAAATCTATAGCATAAATATTCTTATGTCTTTGCTTCAAATTCAAGAATATGAGATGATACAGTTCCCTATTTAGTGCTGACCTTTTAATTTTCTTCACCTAGTTTGGTTCTAGAAATTCAATAATTTAACATTTTTTTCCTTCATTTCTTCTTCTAATTTGATCATTTACTTGTTGTTAACATTAATGGGAGACAACATTAATGGCAAACAATACAAAGTGGTGCAAGTTTAGCACCCTAAAGTTGACTTTGAAAAAGTGGCATGGGATAATTTTTTTTTGGTCCTTGAGATAATGGGCTATTTATTGTTTGGTCCTTAAACCTCAACTATAAATAGGCCTTCTCATTTCTCATTTCAATTCATCCCAACCAATCTTTCTCTCTTAGTTTTCTCTCTTCTCCCATTTGAGAATTCTTAAGGAATTCTATTTGTTTGTAATACTTTGGAGATAGTAAAGTTATCATCTGGTGTTAGTGCCCGAGGACGTAGGTATAATTTACCGAACCTCGTTAAAACTCTTGTGTTCTTTCTTGTCCTATTTTTCTTTCAATATTTGAGGGTATAATAGTAGTATTTAATTGTGCTATTAAATTACTATAGAAGGGATATTCTGTCTAAGGAAAGACTTGGTATTTAAGAGATCCATGTGATCCACCTCTCTTCCCTGGGAATTGAACTTTGTGTGATTTTTTAGTACAATAATTTACACGCTTCCGACCCTATTGGAACAACAAGTGGTATCAAGAGCCGAAGGTTAATCGTAGTATGCTCTGTGGTTGCAGTTTAAACTGATCTTCCACATCAGAAAAGATTTCCTTAGGTATATTGAAAGATTATGGAGAAAACGGTCGGTGTAGGAGCTTCAACATCGTCCATGTGGACAAGACCGACAATTGCAAATGCAAGATTAGCCGTGGAGATCTTTGATGGCACGGGCCATTTTGGTATGTGGCAAAGTGAGGTTCTAGATGCCCTTTTTCAGCAGGGTCTAGACATTGCCATTGATGAAGAGAAACCAGATGATGTACAGGAGAAAGATTGGAAGGCGATCAATCGGTTGGCATGTGGCACAATTCGATCATGCCTTTCTCGAGAGCAGAGGGATGCTTTTTCAAAGGAGACTTCTGCAAATAAGTTGTGGGTGGCACTTGAAGAAAAATTTTTGAAGAAAAACAGTCAAAATAAGCTCCACTTGAAGAAAAGACTGTTTCGCTTCACATACGTTCCAAGTACCACAATGAATGATCACATCACCAAATTTAATCAGTTAGTCACTGATTTGTTGAATATGGATGAGACATTCAAAGATGAAGATTTGGCTTTGATGCTGTTGAGGTCACTTCCTGAGGAGTTTGAGTTCCTAGAAACTACTCTACTTCATGGCAGGAGTGATATATCTCTGAGCGAAGTCTGTGCGGCCTTATACAGTTATAAACAGAGAAAGAAGGACAAACAGAAAAACTCAATCAGAGATACAGAAGCTTTAGTAGTCCGAGGTCGTTCATACACTCGGAAGAAAACTCAAAAGGGGAGATCAAAGTCAAAGTCCAGACTCGGGAAAGATGAATGTGCTTTTTGTCATGAGAAAGGCCACTGGAAGAAAAATTGTCCAAAGCTGAAGAATAAGGGAAAAGCTGCTGTAGATGCTTGTGTTGCTAAGCATGATACTAGTGACTCTGAACTATCACTGGTTGCATCATCATCGTCGTTCCATTCAGATGAGTGGATATTGGATTCGGGTTGTACCTATCATATGTCCCCTAACCGGGAGTGGTTCTCTGATTTAGTAGAACTAAATGGAGGAGTTGTTTATATGGGCAATGACAATGCCTGTAAAACTGTTGGGATAGGTTCAATCCAATTAAAGAATAAAGATGGATCAACCAGAGTTCTGACTGATGTTCGGTACGTGCCCAGTTTGAAGAAAAATCTCATCTCATTGGGAGCCTTGGAATCCAATGGTTCAGTTGTTACTATGAGAGATGGGGTTTTGAAAGTGACATCTGGCGCACTTGTGATATTGAAGGGCATCAGGAAAAATAACTTGTATTACTACCAAGGTAGTACAGTTATTGGAGCAGTCGCTGCAGCTTCCGGCAACAAATTGGACTCAATACAGTTGTGGCATATGAAGTTGGGACATGCCAGCGAAAAATCCTTGCAAATTATGGCAAAGCAAGGATTGTTGAAAGGTGCAAATGTTTACAAACTAAAATTTTGTGAGCATTGTGTTCTGGGAAAGCAAAAGAGAGTGAAATTCGGTACTGCTATCCATAATACAAAAGGTATTTTGGAATATGTTCACTCAGATGTGTGGGGGCCTTCCAAGACACCTTCATTGGGAGGAAAACACTACTTTGTTACTTTTGTTGATGACTTTTCCAGAAGAGTTTGGGTGTATACCATGAGAACTAAGGATGAAGTGCTTAGAGTTTTTCTTAAATGGAAAACTATGATCGAAAACCAGACTGGCAAGAAAATCAAGCGGCTTAGGACGGACAATGGAGGGGAATATAAAAGTGATCCGTTCTTCGATGTGTGCCAAGAGTATGGTATTGTTCGACACTTCACAGTTAGGGATACACCACAGCAGAATGGATTGGCAGAGCGTATGAATCGAACATTGCTGGAGAAAGTTCGATGTATGTTGTCCAATGCTGGGTTGGGCAAGCAATTTTGGGCTGAGGCTGTGACATACGCTGGCCATCTTGTTAATCGTTTGCCATCATCTGCATTAGAAAGAAAAACTCCTATGGAGGTATGGTCTGGAAAACCGGCTACAGATTATGATTCCTTACATGTGTTTGGAACCACTATATATTACCATGTGAAGGAGTCAAAGTTAGATCCGAGGGCAAAGAAAGCTCTCTTTATGGGAATCACTTCTGGAGTGAAGGGATTTCATCTTTGGTGCTTAAGCACAAAGAAAATGATCTGTAGCAGAGATGTTACCTTTGATGAATCTGCCACATTGAAAAAGGTAGCAGATAAAGATATTCAGACGAGCAATACTCCACAGCAGGTGGAGTGTACTCCAAAACAGGTGGAGTTTGAGCAGATGGGGATTTGCCCAGTTAATAAGTCTAATTCTCCAGCCACAATGGAGGAATTAGAGGTTGAAGAGGTTCTGACCTAAGAACCACTAAGTACACCAAAACCAGTTGCAGTTGCAAGGCCACGGAGAGAAATTCGTAAACCTACTCGATTTACTGATATGGTGGCCTACGCCCTTCCCGTTGTTGATGATATTCCTATCACTTATCAAGAAGCAATGCAAAGCTTAGAAAGTGATAAATGGAAAAGCGCCATGGATGAAGAAATGCAGTCTCTCCGGAAGAACAATACTTGGGAGTTGGCGCAATTACCGAAAGGTAAAAGGGCAATCGGATGCAAGTGGGTATTCGCAAAGAAAGATGGATCTCCTAGCAAGAAGGATATTCGCTACAAGGCAAGATTGGTAGCTAAAGGCTACGCTCAGAAGGAGGGAATTGACTACAATGATGTATTTTCCCCTGTTGTGAAGCATTCCTCCATTAGAATTTTGTTGGCCTTGGTAGCACAGTTGAATTTGGAGCTAGCTCAACTTGATGTTAAGACGGCTTTCTTGCATGGTGAGTTAGAAGAGGAGATCTATATGACTCAGCCAGAAGGATACACAGATGCTGGTGGTAGAAATTGGGTTTGTAAGCTTAACAAATCGCTATATGGATTGAAGCAATCCCCGAGGCAGTGGTGCAAGCGATTTGATAGCTTTATGAGAAGGCAGAAGTACACAAGAAGCAAATATGACAATTGTGTATATTTGTAGAAGCTGCATGACGGATCTTTCATTTATCTACTCTTGTATGTTGATGATATGTTAATCGCTTCGAAGAGCCAAAATGAGATAGATAAGCTGAAGGCTCAGTTGAATCAAGAGTTCGAGATGAAAGATCTAGGTGAGGCCAAGAAGATTCTCGGCTAGGAGATAAGTAGAGATAGACCGAGAGGCAAGCTCTATTTAAATCAGAAGCAATATCTGAAAAAGGTATTACAATGTTTTGGTGTAAATGAAAACACAAAACATGTAAGTACCCCACTTGCTTCTCATTTGAAACTTAGTGCTCAATTATCTCCGAAGACTGAAGATGAAAGAGAATATATGCCGAAAGTCCCATATGCTAATGTAGTTGGGAGTTTGATGTATGCGATGGTGTGTACGAGGCTTGACATTTCACAAGCTGTTGGAGTTGTGAGCAGGTATATGCATGATCCTGGAAAAGGACATTGGCAAGCTGTGAAATGGATTCTACGGTATCTTCGAAAAACCGTAGATGTTGGTTTAATTTTTGAACAGGATAAAGCACTTGGTCAGTTTGTAGTTGGATATGTTGATTCCGACTTTGCTGGTGATTTAGATAAACGTCGTTCAACTACGGGGTATCTGTTTACTCTTGCGAAAGCCCCAATGAGTTGGAAGTCTACCTTACAGTCTACAGTAGCTGTGTCTACTACAGAGGCAGAATATATGGCAGTTACAGAAGCTGTTAAGGAGGCTATTTGGCTTAATGGATTGTTGAAAGACTTAGGAGTTGTTCAAAGTCACATAAGTTTATATTGTGACAGTCAGAGTGCTATTCATTTAGCAAAAAATCAAGTCTATCATTCAAGAACCAAGCATATCGACGTAAGATATCACTTTGTGCGGGAAGTCTTTGAAAAAGGAAAAATTCTACTTCAGAAGATTCCGACAGCAGATAATCCCGCAGATATGATGACCAAGGTGGTAACAACAATCAAGTTTAATCATTGTTTGAACTTGATTAACATCTTGAGAATTTGAGCACATTCAGGTGTATGGCGCTCGAGAGTGCATTTGTAGGCACTACAAAAGATAGCTTTATCGAATTTGGGGAGTTGAAGGAAGTGTGTGAAGATGTGATTATCCTAATCAAATCTTCAAGGTGGAGATTGTTAACATTAATGGGAGACAACATTAATGGCAAACAATACAAAGTGGTGCAAGTTTAGCACCCTAAAGTTGACTTTGAAAAAGTGACATGGGATAATTTTTTTTTTGGTCCTTGAGATAATGGGCTATTTATTGTTTGGTCCTTAAACCTCAACTATAAATAGGCCTTCTCATTTCTCATTTCAATTCATCCCAACCAATCTTTCTCTCTTAGTTTTCTCTCTTCTCCCATTTGAGAATTCTTAAGGAATTCTATTTGTTTGTAATACTTTGGATATAGTAAAGTTATCATCTGGTGTTAGTGCCCGAGGACGTAGGTATAATTTACCGAACCTCGTTAAAACTCTTGTGTTCTTTCTTGTCCTATTTTTCTTTCAATATTTGAGGGTATAATAGTAGTATTTAATTGTGCTATTAAATTACTATAGAAGGGATATTCTGTCTAAGGAAAGACTTAGTATTTAAGAGATCCATGTGATCCACCTCTCTTCCCTGGGAATTGAACTTTGTGTGATTTTTTAGTACAATAATTTACACGCTTCCGACCCTATTGGAACAACACTTATTTCATGCATCCTATGTCTTAAAATAATGCAAACATTAATTTATAGGATTTTAAGCACTAGTAAGATACATACACATGATTGCTTGTGTAGTTGTATATGTTTATTATTTTATAGTAATATTTTTATCATAAGATCAACCCATGACTTCATCTTTATGTGTGTGTATATATATTATCAACAGTACTTTACATATCGAATTCATGGAGATTTGGGGGGATTCAGATTCATGGAATAAGTTCTATTTTTATCAAAACCAGAGTAAAGATAAAAGATAGCACTATCTTTTGTTTTCTTTTTCTCTGGTAATGGCAAATGATGGCTATAGAAAAGAAAGGGCCATTATACATAAATGATTGACATAAAGGTTTTTAAGCACTGATCAGTTAGCCCTCCTTTTTTTTCTTTTTTTTTTTTTGGATGAAACTCTTGTCACTTCATATCATAATATTAAAGAAACACATTAGTTACCTTGCTAACTTTTCACTTCTATGGTAAGATAAATGTTTATTCATGTTACATAATTTAGAGAAATATTTTTTAAAGAAAACTTATCCCTTCTGATACAGGTTTCAAAGCCATGTGAGTTAAAATGCAATTTCTTTAAAGCTCTGTTATTTCTCTTCGGATGTGAGCATGAAAGCAGCTATGCTTATGTGTAACCCAATATAATGGTATGCTTGTAAAGAAGGCAATCCCAAAAAGGTTAAGCCAAATATTGAACAAAACCATGTTGCTGTAAAAAAAAAATAAAAAAGGAAAACAAATGCTAAAGCCAAAGGACATAATTTATTTTGCAGAGAAAAGTTAATATATAGGGAGAGAGAGGTAGATTAAAATAATGAGAGGTGAGCAGAAAGAGACATATTCCACTTAACAACATATTTTACTCAAAACACTATAATTGCAGCCTTTGACGTTTTTCTATTACTCCTTCAAAAACCCTCATCAACACCCACACGCAAACTCCTTTGACTCTCTACAAAAGAAAAAACCCAGACATATAATATAAAGGCAAACAAAAGAAAAGAAAATGAAAGATTGGGTCACGAAACCCAATTTTTCTTTCTATACTATTTATTTATCCAAGTGGGGTGTGAGAGCATTTGCTTGTTCTATAAAGAAGTCATACTTTCCCCTCTCAAATGCCCACCTCTCTCTCTCTCTCTCTCTCTCTCTCTCTCACACACACACACACACAACAATTACAACTTTTCTTTTATATCCGCATTTCTTTCTTTTTCTCTTTTCTTGTTCTTGTTCTTGTTCCCCCCTTGTTGATATTCTCTATTTACTTAGAGGGATTAATATAAGAAGGCAATGTGGGATGGTGGGGTTGTGGGCTCGATTTGGCGTTTGAAGCCTGCCTCCCTCCCTTAGTTGGTTTTTAGGTGCTTTCGGGACTAATTGGTTGCCTGCTTTTGACGATGATGGCGAAGCTTAATTTTGTAAAGAACGGTGTGCTTAGATTGCCTCCTGGGTTCCGCTTCCATCCTACTGATGAAGAGTTAGTGGTTCAGTACTTGAGAAGAAAGGTGCTTTCTTGGCCCTTACCTGCCTCTATCATACCTGAAGTTGATGTTTGCAAAGCTGATCCTTGGGACTTGCCAGGTTGGTTGCTTTATTTACACTTTCACACCTCACTCATCAAATTTGGTTCCTTTTACTATATAACATTAAACAAAAAAGCAGTCTGTTGTGTCAATAGCTATGAATGTAACAATAGTTAAACAATTAGAAGCCTTTAGGACAAAATTAAAGACATAATTAGATGGCCTGATACATTGGGGTCTATGTTCAGGTGACTTGGAACAAGAGAGGTACTTCTTTAGCACAAGAGAAGCCAAGTATCCCAATGGGAACAGATCCAACAGAGCCACACTTTCAGGATATTGGAAAGCCACAGGAATTGACAAACAAATTGTAAGTTGTAGTGGCAACCAAGTAGTGGGTATGAAGAAAACACTGGTTTTTTATAGAGGAAAGCCCCCAGAGGGAACTAGGACCGACTGGATCATGCACGAATATCGCCTTGTTACCGCTGACACCTGCAATGCCCCACATAAGAAGAACCAAACTCAGGTTAACTTCGGGTCTTTGCTCTCATTTCATCTTTACTGCTTGTACCTATAGTTGTTGAGCATTTTTAATAATTCAAGCATCTCATCCCAACCACATTTCTTAACCTCTGGAGTCGGGGAAATGGCAGTACATTGTTGCTTTAATGATGCTATGTTAGTTGGTCAGTCAAATTAATGATTTGTATTAAAACCTATGCAGAACCATGTGGTGGCAGTGGAAAATTGGGTGTTGTGCCGCATATTTTTGAAGAAAAGAAGTGGTGCTACTAAAAGAGAGGATGACGGCCTGCAATGTTGCAACGAGAAGGGAGTTGGTAAAGCAAGGAGAAAGAGCCCTGTTTTCTATGAATTCCTGAGCAAGGAGAGGACAGACCTATATCTTGCCCCAGCATCCTCCTCATCTTGCTCCAGTGGGATCACACAGGTGTCAAATGATAACGCGGATGACCATGAAGAAAGCAGCAGTTGCAATAGTTTTCCTTATTTTAGAAGAAAACCTTAAAAAAGCCACACTCACACTTTTGTTTTCTTGTCTATATCAGTAGTGGGGCTTTGAGTATCCCTTCAGAATAATAACCTCTTTAAAGAAAAAGCAATCAAGTGTTTGGTAATTTCAAGTCTTTGGGTCTCTTTTGTCTGTGATTACTACGCAGCAGAAATAGTTGTCAGTAGAAACCCCAAAAAAAATTATTAAAGGAAACAATATATGGTTGTGCATGCAGTAACTATTACCTAAAGAGCAAACTTTCTTGGGCACATGGCGGTTCCCCTTGTAATTAATGAAAAGCTAAAGACATATTACCCTCTTTTTTTATACATTTTACAAAAGTCATCGTGAAACGGGCTATGGTTCAAGTTCAACATTATGAACACGCAGAGCAAAGTCCCTTTAGGAAAAGGCAAATGGTTTTGAGAGAAGAAAAATGCATGCAAATCTCAGGAAAGATAAAAAGTCTAGGAGAATATTTGATGCACTATTAATGTATAAAATTTATGCAATAAAAAAGTAATAAATCTTTTCTATATTTAAGTATTTTGACTTTGGCAAAAGCAAAACGCTTTTTGGGAGAGCACCGGAAAGAATAAGCATAGGATTGTTGGAAATCAGCATTTGCACGATCCAAGCTCCGGGAAGGGTGTTATCGGTTGAAAAAGAACCCAATTCTCCTCTCTATTATTTCATAATGGATCGAATCTCCAAAAACTCTGAGCTGGCTTCATATTCTTATCTTCCCATATACTCCATCTAGTATAATGGGTTTATAAAAAATGAAAAGCATCAATTTCTATAGTTAGAAGCAGACATTCTGAGCTTGATTTTCTCAGCACTTGTAACTACTGTCGCATACTCAAATAAAATATATATAAAAAATACACGAAAAAGAGTAGTCTGAGGTTGTAAGAAAAACAGGGTAATCTAATTTCGGAATAAACATGACATGACTAGTAGGTGGGAGATGGAGGAGTTCGACCGACGGTCCAATCCAACTGTCCTCCCTAATCCTCCATCTCCCTCTTATTACCTTTTAGTTGTGGGTTAGCATATGATATTTTGGGGCACTCTTGCGAACATTATGCTGTTAATCATCCTCGGTCATATTACAATTTATGAAGTATTCCTTGAACGTAAAGAAAACGTAAGTAATTGAACACCCTTTTTCTAGTTTCTATATCTACCCTTCACGCATTTCAAATTCTTGTTTCTCAAGTCCAGCCCATATAGCAAGCCAACAGCGTAAGGGTGGGGGGTTTTAACAATATCACTGTCCACCTAGCCCTGCAGTTTGACTCTATTAACAAACAATATACATAGTTGACATTAACATACAATGTCAAGTTAATCTCAGTTTGTTAGATTTAATCTGAATTGTATCAGTTCTTAGTCCATATGTCCTGTGATATTTTGATAATTATTCAAACAATTTATTTGAAATGATTTAATATTTGTAAAAAACATAGAATGCACACCTTAATTCTTAGTATTTACATCATTATTAGTTATGAATAAAGGGGGTTTAAGGTTGGTCACAACTTACAAGGACGTGATATCATAAACCTGAGAGGTTAAAAAGTGGGACATGGAGCATTACATAATTGACAAGTAGATGCGAGATAGACTTAAGGCGGCATACATTACACCTTAATAAATAAAAATATGCCGACCAGAGTTTCGTATGACCATGGTTTTACAATTAGCTCTAGCTGGTGGAGTTCTTTACGTCATTTTTGTATACGAAAATGTTTTATTTTAATGAGAAAAAAGAGAAAAGAGGTTAAGCCAAATATTGAACAAAACCATGTTGCTGTAAGAAAAACAAATGCTGAAGCCAAAGAACATAATTTATTTTGGGAGAGATTAAAATAAAGAGAGGTTAGCACAAAGAGCCATTTCCCACTTAACATCATATTTTACTAAAAACACAATAATTGCAGCCTTTGACTCTGTACAAAAGGAAAAAAATATATAATAAAAAGGCAAAGCAAAAGAAAGAAAATGGAAGTTTGGGTCACGAAACCCAACTTTTCTTTCCATACTAATTTTTTATACAAGTGAGGTGGGAGAGCATTTGCTTGTGGGAATCTCTTTTTTTCCTTATAATATATTATCTGAAAACATAAATTAAATTATCAAATTTCCAATTCAATACTATAAATTTGTGGGAATGGAGTTTTCCCTTCTCCCTACGGAACCAGGCTTTGTCTATGTTTGAGGCTCCGATTTCACTTCAACTGTCCCACCCTTACCCCCTTGCTCCTTTCTCTTCCCTAAATTAACCTCACATTTTTTTCAATACTTCAATACTGCCATATCTTTCTCACTAATAATAATACAAGTTATAATTACTTGTACAATTATAATTCAATATTATTCATTACATTATCCACCTTGAGAATTAATTTTATCATGGTATACCTATAAGTAAATCCATACATATCATCCCATATATATTTGATTATCGACTAAATTTAAAGCATGGCAAAGTTGAAATTAAATTATATATTTTTATAAAAATTAAAATGTAATTTTATAATTTTAATAGTTTATATTTTTATAATATTTAAAAGATTAAATCAAAATTTATTATTTTTGAGGGTAAAGTGTAATTTTATCATTTACTAAATTAAAATGTTATAAATTTTGAAAGGTCAAAAGTGAATTTTTCCGTTTTGGGGGACCAAAGGCCTTACCAACTTCAGTGCTATTTCTTTATATATTTTAAAAATTATTATTTAATACATTGACGGTGAAATTTTTTATCTTCAGAATGTCCACAAAGCAACCACCTATCTTTAATTGATATTTTAAGAAAAAAAAACTAAATAAATAAAACACAAGTAATTTTTTAACACTATTTATAAAATGGAAAAACTTTACCACCCATTTATTAAAATAATTATCCATAGTTTGAGTTAAATAATATGATAACCATATAATTTTAGTTAAAGAAATGGATTCTCTCTGTGAAAGCAATGGGAAAGGGAATCTCCTTAGTGATCTGAGCGCCAAAAAGGTTTGTTTCAAGGATTCGGAGTCTAATATAGACATCGAGGTGGTTGTTGAATTAATGCCATCACCAACCTTGTCCTGGAAAGACATGGTCCTGGGGAAAGGTTTTATTGAATCAAAAAGGGTGAGCGAAGTTGGCTTTACTGATGGGAATTTCTCTATTCTTGAAGGCGATATCAAGAAGTCGGTGGTTAACAGTATCGCCGCTATTGTTTTTTCGGATAGAGTACACAAACTATTAGTCAATGACATGTCTACCTCCGTAGTTATTAAGCTGTTGGAGAGGAATATTGATTGGTTTTGAGGCTCTGCAAAATAAGGTTTATGGACTATGGAGACCGTCTCAACCTTTTCAACTAATGGATATAGAAAAAGGCCATTTCTTAGCCAAGTTCCAAAATTTTGATGATTATGAGAAGGTTCTATCATAGGGACTTTAGCTTATCTTCAGGCAATATCTAACAGTACAACCCTGGACAATTGAATTTAATCTTGCAAATTATTATCCTAGTATTGTTCTTGCCTAGATTAGATTCCCAAGACTTCCTAGCTATCTCTATAAAAAGGAGGTTTTATAAGAAATTGGGAGAATGGTTAGGAAGGTGACCAAATTGGATTTCAATACATATAGTAGAACGAGAAGAAGATATGCACAAATAGAAGTTTATATCAATCTGGAAAAATCATTTATTTCAAAAGTTGTAATAAATGAGAATCTGCAACATATTGAGTATAAAAGTGAAACAGTCCGTTTTCATTGAACTCAGAACAGTGGTTTCGAGACCACAAATTTGAAGTAAAAAAAATTATATTATTATTTTATGTTCTACTATATGATAAAAATACAGTATAAAAATTTCGTTAAGAAATTTTATCGTTTACATGCCTAATTTGATGAAAAGGACTAAATTGCATTAAGTGCAAAAGTTGAGTTCTAATAGCTAGAGGTATTAAATAGCTATAGAATTTGAAATTTGAGGTCTTTATATAGTAAATAGACCATTAAAATGCTTAATGGTTAAGCATGAGTAGTCATCATTGAAAATTTAATAAATTGTTAAGGGTTATTTTGAAAATTAATGGGTAAAGTGATATTAAATAAAATAAAAAAAATCTATTATCATCATCTACCACCAAAATAAAAAATAAAAAAAGAGAAAACATATCCATGGAAGCTTAAGATATTAGCAAGCTTATTTGGCTCAATTAGGTATGTATCATTGTCCCCTTTTTTATGATTTTTATGTTTCGAGATCGTAATATCTTAATCTAGCTAACTCGGGGATTAATTTACAAAACCATTAAAGTATTAGATTTTTGTCATTGATGACTATGCTTGAATTTTGAAGCTTTATGATAGAAAATGAAATATTGTTGTTAGATAAACAACTTTTTTAAAGAGAATTTTGATGAAATTATCAATTAATGATTAAAATGAAAAAGATGATAAATTTATGGTAAAATTGTGAATTTTTATGAAATATATGCGCTGCTATTAATAGGTGTAAAAATCGGCTAGGCTTAAGTAAGGATTAAATTGTGTGAATTCCATTTTTCGAGCCTAGGGACTAAATTACAATGAATTAAAAGTATATGGGTAACATAGTAATTTTTTCCAAAAATGTGTGTTGGACTAAATTGAATATGAACTATATTTAATTGAGTTAAATTCATTCGTATAGATCCGGTAAGACCTAGTACAGAGTTAGATCGAGGCAAAGGAAAAATATTGGATTAGTCGCCTTCGTATCTACATAAACTCATCGAGATAAGTTCGTATAATTAAATTGTACATTAATATGTGTTAAATTGAATTATTGTTTGTGAATTGTACAATTGTCATGAATAAATACCAGTTGTATATTCAACGATTACTGAGTCTCGTTTGAACCTTATGAAATTCGTAGAATACAAATAACATGTCATTAGGGTTACCGATTTGGTTGGGGTCTTGCATGTGTTGCGGACACACCACAACTTGTATGAGCTTCCCGTTATTCAGCTCAAATGAGTTTACTATTTACAGCTTGTATGAGCATACATGAATATGAACTGACGGATTATAGTTCAGTGCACCTCGTATGTATTCCCCGTGTATCCAACAATATTTTAAATGGTTCATCAGGCACAGTTCTGTTATGAAATCATATAAGTTTGATATGAACTATTACCAATATATACATTAAATACATTAAATATGATTATTTAATGAATTCCACCATGTGTGTTGGATTTTATATGTGATTTTCATGGCTAATATGTTGGTGATCATATGTTTAGGCTTTTGGCCAAATTGATTGAGATATGATATGTTTACTTGCTTATTTTGTGGAAATATGGTAAGTTAAATTCTATATTATACGAACTTACTAAGCTTAAATGCTTACTCTGTGTTATTTTTCATGTTTTATAGTAATTCAAAAGCTCATTTAGGTTGGAAGCTTGTCGGAGCTATTTCACACTATCCATGGGCTCTTTTGGTACTTTCAGTAAATTAATTCTGGTTATAATGACATGTGTAGGATATTTAGGCCAATGATGGTATATAAATGTTTTGTTGAGATAAGCCATTTGAATGGCTTGTGTTTGATATACTTCGATGTGTTTATATATGTGGCCTTAACATATTTAATGTGTGTTTGATATGGTTGAATGATGGAAAACTTATAGGTATATTGATGATTGGTTTGAAATAGTATATTTGGTACAATTATGTATACATTCATTTGGTTATCTAGATAAATATGGATATTGGTTGTATGTTGTGATAATACATGTTTAAGACTTGATTTTAGCTTGATTTGAATGCCTTGTTATGGCTTGTTGATATGCGAATTGTTGTGTTTAGGTTGGTACCAGATTGGGTGAGAAATGTGGCTTGGAAATGGCCTATTTTTGTCCACATGGGTAGAGACACGGGTGTCTGTCTCAGTCGTGTATGACACACGCCTGTGTATCCTCTGTATCTTTTAAATTGCGCAAGTCAATATGCTTAACACGGCCTAGCACAAGGGCGTGTGACTTGGTGTATGGCCCAAGTCAAGGAGTTACACAGGCACAGATACGGGCTGGGACATAGTCGTATGTCCCTATTTTGAATGCCCACACAGCTCTGTGTCCCCTGCAACTTTGAAAAATTTTAATGTTTTTTGAAAAAGAATTTAATACCCAATCTAGTCCCGACTTATTTCTAACATGTATTTTGGGCCTCAAGGGCTCATATAAGGAACAATATGTTAGATTTCAATTTATTTCTGATATGAATGTTATATTATATGAAATGTTTAATTAATTGATCTGTAAACTCTGGTAATACTCTATAACCCTATTCCGACAATAGATAAATGTTAGAAGTGTTACAAAAAGTCTATCGGTGGTGTGTTTCTCGTGTGGGTGATATGGCCACTCTAAGGAAGTTTGGCCGCAAGGTTTAATAGTAATGGATTCATCGGGGGAGAAAGATTTGATGATTGGAATCTCCTATGTGATTTCTGGTTCAATGGTCGATACAGACGAGTTTGACCCTTGGATGCTAGTGGAGAGGAAGATTAGGCGTAACCCACGTGAGCACAACAACTTTGGTAAGTCTGGAAATGCAAAGAAATCTTCAAGATCAAGATTTCATGCTTTAACTTCTCTCAACATGGATGAGTTGAGAAGTGATTTGGGGAATGATGATAATTCTATGGGTTCGAAAAGGCATGGGAAAGAAATAATAAACGTTAATTCTGGATTTTATCAAGGAGAAAAAAATATAATATTAGGCTTAGAATAGAGCATGTGAGGATTTTGATTAATGATAATAGTTTAGTCCAACGTGAATAGTCCAAACCCATTGTTTCTAAAAAGAGCTCAAGTTGTTTGGATGGGCAAGGTATTGGGTAGAGTAAAGGGACTGGATATGCACTAGGGCCTGGTGGGGATTTCGCTAATCTATTGGAAGGTGGGAGTATCTATATTTCTTTGAGCTATGGTGGAAAGGTCCAAAAGATTGTTGGGTTGAAGGAGACTGGTTTTGTAGATCCTTCAGATGTTCTTGGTTGAAGTGTTGGTGGGGTGTGAGACATGGTGACCTTTGTTCCCGCAAGTTTCAGTAATAAAAACTCCCTTCATTTTAACCTAGTGCTTGAAAACTTGTCATCGGTGCATGTGGTTGTGAATGAAGGGGTTCTTAACACTAGAAAAGACACGACTGTTATTTTCCAAGAAAACTCAAACCTAAATTTGACTAAGTTAAACGTCGATAATGAAGCAGTTAAATCAGGAATGTCTTCTATTCCAATTAAAGGATGGAATAGTGGAGGAAAAGTCATGGGTTCTAAAAGAGGTTGGAAGATTAACAAAACTCTAAAATGGTCAAGCAATCGGTTTAAAGCATTGGGTAATTCACGGGTTTCTCTTGTCGGGTCTATGTTGTTGGCAGCTGATCTTATCTCCTCTGAACTAGATAGGTAAGTCATCAAAGAGACGGTGATAGAAGGGAAGGAATGATCGAAATGTGTTATCATTGGTCAACAGTAAATGTGGTTTTTTTTTCTATTTTTGTTATGAATTTATCTATTCAATCTTGGAATGTGCAGGGGTGTGCGAATTTGAAATTCCTATGAATCTTTCATGAGTATAAACCGGACATTATCAATTTGCTTGAGTCGAGAATTAATGGTTTTAAATTTGATGCTATCATTGCCAAATTCGGGCTGGAAAGGTCTCATCGAGTGGAAGCGGTTGGCTTCTCCGAAGGTATTTGGTTAAGATGGAAGAAGTTTATTGATGTTGAGGTGATTAAGTCTCCTCCCTAATTTATTTTTATTTGTATTTGTTTATTCTTTAGTCACAACCAATTTTTGTTGCTTTTGTGTACGGTAGTCTTGATAGACAGAAAATGAGGCTTCTCTGGAAGGATTTGAGGTTATTTATTCCTTCAAGGCATTTTCCTTGTATGGCTATTGGGGATTTAAATGCTATTCTCTCAGTAGAGGAAAAGAAAGGTGGTCAAGTAGCAGGTCAGACATGTTCATTTTTTTGGTGAGTTTGTGGATAGAACTAAAGTTTATGATTTGGGATTTGAAGGATCTCCTTTCGCTTGGCATCGTGGTGCACTTTTTGAGAGGTTGGATTGGGCTCTAGGTAATGATGCTTGGGTGAAGGCTTTTCTTAACTGCTTGGTAACATATCTCTTAAGAATTAAATCGGACCCCAGACCTATTCTTCTCACATTATAGTCATATTTCTTTTTACCAAATGGTATGCCCTTTTAGTTTTTAGTTGGGTGGTTGGAACATCTGAATTTTCCAGAGTTTGTTTTAGATAATTGGAGTTTTGATAGTGACATATTAGGCACTCTAACTCAATTCACAGACAGACTTAGAGACTATGATAATACTCTAAAATGTCATACTTTTATGTGTTAATTATATATATTTTTAGTATGATCCTACTAATTTTGGATTTTTATGGTTTTTTATCTTGTAGGGACTACATGAAAGGCAAAAGGAAGTTTAGGAGTAAAAATCATGAATTTAAAGACAAAATGGGTCAGCATGCAAAATAGGAAAGAAGTGGCGTTGAAAATACAAAGTGTGAAAGACTTGGGGCAAAAATTCAAAGAAGAGATTTATGAACAGAAGACTTTATTTAAATTTGAATTGTATCTTTAGGATAATTATTAGGATTATTATGATATTATTTAGATTTAATTTCAAATTATATCTTTATTTATCTTTTAGAGTTTAAATAGGAACAAACTAGGTTTTCTATGTACTATAAATAGGGGATTGAGTGACATGAATATTCACTCATCGCGTCTGTAAAAAACTCCTTCCTCCTAAGGCTCTTAGCCTTTTTGTTCCTTTTATTTTTCAATAAAATTTCATTCCATTAAACTTATTTCTTTTTTCCTGAAAAGCATGAGTTACTAAACTCATCTAGCCAAAGGTTATCAAGACTCCTCCAAAAGAGTTCATGAGGCTTAGAATCCTCACTTAGCCTTCTCAACGACAATTCATCATTTTTTTGTATTACAGGACTGACGCTGTAACACCCCGAACCCGAGACCGACACCGGAGTCGAACACGAGGTGTTAACAGACTTTAAACCCCTTATAAAAATATTTCCCAGACGCTGCCCAATCTGCATACTAGTCGCTTTAAAAATCATATCTTGAGTTTCACAACTCGAAAATCAGTTTCGTGATTTTTCCCTGAAACTAGGATCATATGCCCATCTACATATTTTTTTCTAGAATTTTTGATCAGGCCAATTAGTACAGTTTATTAGTCAAAGTCCCCCATGTTACAGGGATCGACTACACTGACCTTTGCGCATTACGACTTGGATATCTCCCTGCACAGAGCTTCAATACTGATGCCGTTTGTTTCTATGGAAACTAGACTCAGAGAGGAATCTATACATATATGGTATGACTCCTAATTATCTCTGGTTAATTTATAATGAATTTCCAAAGTCGGAACAGGGAATCCAGAAACTGTTCTGGCCCTGTCTCACGAGAACCTAAATATCGCTTAACATACTGTCCATATGATCATTTCGTTACTTTCCTATGAAAATAGATTCATCAGGGTTCGTTTACATAATTTATTCACTATTTAATTCCATTCCTACTATTTTTAGTGATTTCCCAAATCTACATCACTGCTGCTGTCAGCATCTGCCTTTAAGGTAGACTTTACCTATTTCATAGTTTCCATAATTCAACTAGCCCTTTTAACATGAGTAGCACAAATGATGATGGTGATTAACCATTCCCATGGCCAATCCTTGTCAAGCATATTCACACTAAATGATTATAACATTATACTCAAACATATATAAGTCATTTTCGCATGGCTAACCAAAATTATACAAGTCCAAAGGGTCCATGACCCACAACAAACGGGTAGTCCTATACATGCCATATCCAGAGTTCAACTAAAAGAGTACCAAAAGAGCTTTGATAGTGTGGATGACTTCGACTTCGATGATCCCGAATCCGATAGCTAACGAACAATATCTATAAAACAGAGAGCCAAAGCAACGGGGTAAGCATTTTAAAGCTTAGTAAGTTTCAAGTAATGAAATCGGCTTTGACTAAAGTATTGCATTCACATAGCTAAATAAATCACTTTATTAATTCACATTCTCATAAGCATACTTACTTCACACTTCATCAACATATACACACACAAGGTATCAACCTATCTAAAAGCCGAAAATTCGTTAGTCGATTGAACGAATATTATTTAAAGCGAATCAACTTTTTTTTTCGAAGCACATGCAAACATACCTTATCGTTTGGGTTTATCGAGCGTATTAATTGAATTTATTGCAGCACAAAACGCTCACATTCAAACCCAAGTTTCTTCGGAATTTAGCCGGATATAACCACAAGCTCAATTGCCTTCGGGTCTTAACCCGGGTATAGCAACTCGCACGAATGCCTTCGGGTCTTAGCCCGTATATATCAACTTGCACAATTGCCTTCGGGTCTTAGCCCGGATATATCAATTCGCACAAACGCCGTCGGGTCTTAGCCCGGATATATCAGTTCGCACAAATGCCTTCGGGTCTTATCCCGGATATATCAATTCGCACAAATGCCTTCGGGTCTTATCCCGGATATATCAATTCGCACAAATGCCTTCGGGTCTTATCCCGGATATATCAAATCGCACAAATGCCTTCGGGTCTTAGCCCGGATATATCAAATCGCACAAATGCCTTCGGGTCTTAGCCCGGATATATCAATTCGCACAAATGCCTTCAGGTCTTAGCCCGGATATATCAATTCGCACAAATGCCTTCGGGTCTTATCCCGGATATATCAATTCGCACAAATGCCTTCGGGTCTTAGCCCGGATATATCAATTCGCACAAATGCCTTCGGGTCTTAGCCCGGATATATCAATTCGCACAAATGCCTTCGGGTCTTAGCCCGGATATATCAATTCGCACAAATGCCTTCGGGTCTTAGCCCGGATATCATTCAAATGCTCATGCACACATATATCAACAATCATGACACATCCATATTTCACTTTCGTTACTAAGGCTCAAACACAAAGCATTTATTAAACCTTTCCAATTTCGGCTCAATAGCCACACACAAAGAGCATGATTTCAATTGGCTTTATAACATAGTCTCTATGCACATTCGACTATCCATCATAGTATGACTAATCATTTCAATATAATTCAAGTAGGGTCATTACTCGAAGACTTACCTCAGATGTTGTCGAACGACTTCAATGGCTATTCAATTACTTTTTCCTTCCCTTTATCGGATCTAGTTCCCCTTTGCTCTTGAGCTTAAGTTCAACAAAATTTAAAATAGTCATTAATCGACTATTCAAGTATTACTTTCAGAATAATATATATATTGATCCGACTTTCACACACATAGATTATAGTAAGCTTTATAATAATCAATAAATAATTCATTGGCAAATTTTCATTAATGTTTACAACAAAATCACATATTCACTACGAGCTGTTTTCCTGAGCAGCAGTTACTAAATTATTTATAACTGGAGCTACTAAACATCAAATCACTTTCCGTTAATTTTCCCTGAATATAGACTCGTATATCTTCCATCCATAAAATTTTCAGAATTTTAGGCTTGTCCAATCAATACCAGATTTTTCTTAAAGTTTCCCCTGTTTCACTGTTTGACTATTCTGACCACTCTTCACTACGAATCAAATTTCTCATTTTACAGAATTCAAAATGTGTTGTATTTGATCTCATTTGAAACTAGACTCATTAAGGAGTCTAAGCATATAAATTTTATCTTATAATCATTTTTGTACAATTTATAATGATTTTCTAAAAACAGAACAGGGAATCTAGTAGTCATTTTGACTCAGCCCCACAATACTTCAAATATCTCAAGATCGGTAACTCTTTTGTTTTTATAGTTTCTTTTGTAAGAAAATAGACTCTTCAAGCTTTAATGACATAATTCACTCAGCTTCTAATTCAACTCCTACAAATTATGGCGATTTTCCAAAATCACCTTACTGCTGCTGTCCCCAAACAGATTATTACCAAATCAAATACTAACATTAGCATTTCACCTTAATAGCTAGCTTACCAAGCCTTAATTTAACATATAATTCACACATATCACATTCAGCTATATATACATTTATCATATTTCCATTTCAGCATATACAACTAACATTTATTCCGAAATTTTAATATCTAATTGCTTATAAACTTTCTTCGGATGTCGTCGACTAATTGATCGGCTACTCAACTACTTTCGATTTTCCCCGATCTAAATCCAATTTCTTGGTTTCTTGATCTTAACATATTCAAATAAATCTCATTTTAACATATTTTCATTCAATTTAGTCTAATAACGCATAAATGGGTAAATTACATTTTTACCCCTAATATTTCACACTTTCACAATTTAGTCTTTATTCCACAAAACACAAAATACACAAAATTTGGTCACACTCCTTAAGGGCCGAATCTTCCTAGTACCCATATAAGTCCATACATTTCATTTATTTCACCTTTGAGTCCTTCAAAAATTTATTTTTGTAATTTAGCCCTAACTACTCAAAATCACCAAAAACTTCAACACAAAACATATTAATCTTTAACATATCTTTCATTTTTCATCAACAACTATCAAAAAGCTCAAGCACTCATCAATGGAAAAACAAAAATCATCATCAATTCACAAAATTGAACCATGGGTTTTAAAGAACACAAAGCAATGATATCAAAAATGTGAAAATTATCAAAAACCAAACAAAAGACTAACCTTAATCTAACTCCCAATGGCCGAACCTTACCCAAGCTTTTCTCTTTTTCTTCTTTCTCCAGTTTCGACAATGGAGAAGATGATATGATAGTGGCTTCCTTTCTCTTTTTTTTTATTCTTTCTTTAATTCATTATGTCTCCAATAACCCAATTTCCTATTATAATATCTAATTCAACAAATAAATTGCCCATCATCAATCCATCTTGGCCGGCCACTATAAGGGAATTGGGCAAATTTGACATGCAAGTCCACCTTTGTGTTGACATGCACTAATAAGCCCTTTAAAATTAGCCTATCATATTTCACCATGTCTCATGTTGATCCCTATTTAATAATTCCTCATACAATTGGCAAAATTAGGGAATGAAATTTCCACATATGCATGTACACACATAATAAGCATAGAATATAACAATTAATTATTTTCATAACTCGGTTTTGTGGTCCCGAAACCACTTCCCGACTAGGGTCAATTTAGGGCTATCACAACTCTCCCCCACTTAAGAAATTTTCGTCCCCGAAAATCTTACCGATAAATAGGTTTGGGTATCGTTCTTTCATCGAGCTCTCGGTTTCCCAAGTAGCTTCCCCGATCCCGTGTTTGAGCCATAACACCTTAACTAACGGAACCCTTCTGTTTCGCAACTCTTTCACTTCACGAGCTAGGATACGAATCGGTTCTTCTTCATAACTCAAGTCAGATTGAATTTCAACTTCCGAGGGATTAATCACATGTGACGGATCGGATCTATAACGTCGAAGCATCGAAACATGAAAAACGTTGTGAATCCTTTCAAGTTCAGGGGGGTAAAATCAATCTATACGCCACTGGACCAATTCTTTCGGATATTTCATACGGCCCAATGAACCTCGGACTCAATTTGCCCTTACGGCCAAATCTGAGTACCTTTTTCCAAGGTGAAACTTTAAGAAACACTTTATCTCCAACCTGATATTCAATGTCTTTTCTTTTCAAATCCGCATACGACTTTTGACGATCTGTGGCTACCTTCAGACTTTCACTTGTTGACATATTAAACATCTCGAAACAAAATCGGAGATGTCTCGTTTCATACCATGCCACCAAAATCGACGTTTCAAATCGTTGTACATTTTCGTACTCTCCGGGTGAATTGACATTCGGCTACAATGGGGCTTCGTTCAGAATCATCGAAATGAGTTCCGAATTCCTTGGAACACACAAACGACTTCTGAACCTCAAACAATCATCATCATCGATTTGAAACTCCGATTCCTTGTTCGGAACACACTCAGCCCGTTTTGCAACCAATTCATCATCGACTTTCTGAGCTTCACGAATTTGATGAATCAATAATGGTTTGGCTTTTAATTCAGCTACTAACACATTGTCGGGTAGAACAGACAAGTGTACATTCATCGCTCGCAAAGAAAATAGTGATTTCCGGCTTAAGGCGTCCGCAACCACATTAGCCTTTCCCGGGTGATAATTAATGACCAGCTCATAATCTTTCAACAACTCAAGCCAACGCCTTTGTCGCAGATTCAAGTCTCGCTGGGTCATCAAATATTTGAGACTTTTGTGATCCGAAAATACATGGCACTTCTCACCAAACAAATAATGTCGCCATATTTTCAAAGCAAATACGATGGCAGCTAGTTCGAGATCATGGGTTGGATAATTGCTCTCGTGTGGCTTCAATTGTCTTGACGCATAGGCCACAACTCGACCTTCTTGCATTAATACGCAACCCAACCCAAGTAGGGATGCGTCACTATAAATGACAAACTCTTTGCCTGATTCGGGTTGCACTAAAATTGGAGCTTCAGTCAAATGAGTTTTCAGTTGATCGAAACTTTTCTGACATTTCTCCGTCCATTCGAACTTAACATCCTTTTGAAGTAGCTTCGTCATTTGTGTGGCTATCATCGAGAAACCTTTGACAAATCGTCGGTAATAACCGGCGAGTCCCAAAAAGCTCCGAACCTCAGTAATATTTCTCGGAGGTTTCCAGTTAAGTATGGCTGAGATTTTGTTCGGGTCAACTCGAATACCCGATGCGGATATCACATGACCCAAGAAGCTAACCTCTCTTAACCAGAATCACACTTACTGAACTTAACATATAACTGCTTATCCCGCAAAATTTGTAACACTAGCCTCAGATGCTCGGCATGTTCGGTCTCATCTCTTGAATAGACCAGGATGTCATCAATGAACACAACTACGAACCGATCCAAATATGGTCTGAAGATCCGATTCATCAAATCCATAAATACCGCAGGGGCATTAGTGAGCCCAAACGGCATCACTAAGAATTCGTAGTGACCATATCTCGTTCTGAAGGCAGTTTTGGGTATGTCCAAATCTCGAATTCGCAACTGATAATAGCCCGATCTCAAATCTATTTTTGAGGACACTGAGGCTCCCTTCAGTTGGTCGAACAAATCATCGATGCGCTGCAACGGATATTTGTTCTTTATCGTCACTTTATTCAGTTGACGATAGTCAATGCACAACCTCATGGTTCCGTCCTTCTTTTTCACGAACAATACTGGTGCACCCCAAGGTGAGAAACTTGGTCGAGCAAAACCTCTATCCGTCAATTCTTGCAACTGAGCCTTCAACTCTTTTTACTCGGTTGGTGCCATACGATACGGAGCTATCAAATCGGCGTAGTTCCAGGTACAAGCTCAATACCAAACTCTACCTCCCGAACAGGTGGTAAACCCGGTAATTCTTCAGGAAAAACATCCGGGTATTCACAAACCACCGGCACAGATTCGGGTTTCTTTTCTAATTCTTTGTCATCAAGTACATACGCAAGGTATGCTTCGCAACCTTTTCTTACATATTTCTGTGCCAACATTGAGGATATTACAGCTGGCAACCCATCCAAGTCCGCCGGAAAACAGGAACCTCGGATTACTAGGGGACATTTCTTACACACTTTGTCGACAAGCACGTAACGACTCAAGGGATTTGACACCCGAATTACGAACTCAGTAGACTCAATAGGTAAAGTCTTACTGGATGCTAAAGTTTCACGTATGTAAGAATGAGTAGAACCGGGGTCAATCAAAGCAATTACATTAGTATCAAAGAGAGTAAAAGTACCGGTAATAACATCAGGCGAAGAAGCATCCTCGCGGGCACGTATAGCATAAGCTCCAGCAGGCGCACGAGCCTCGGATCTGGTCGTAGCATCTCTAGATCCTCTCTGACCACCACTAGCATTGCCCGTATTTCTAGATGGTCTACCTCGAGCAGTGGTAGCACCCGGTTTCTCACTCTGATTTACATTCTGTTCAGACATCCTCGGGCAATCTTTAATGAAGTGGTCAACTGATCCACACTTGTAACAGGAGCGGTCATGGAATCTACAACTCCCCGAATGCCATTTACCACAATATCGACATTCTGTTCTGTCTCGACGTTCATTCCCAACACTGGCGATCGAAGTGCCTTGGGTACCCACAGGGGGTCGATCACGATCTCGTCTAAAAAGGCCCGAAGTGCCTCTAGACCGACCCACATCATCTCGAAATTTCTTCGATGCCTGTTGAAGAGACCTTCCCGGGATCTTTTACGAAACTCTCCAGTTCTCACATCAACTTTTTGTTTTTCTATTCTAAACTCTTCGGCTTTACAAGCTCGCTCGACATCGTCGCTATCCGTAGCCTTAAATTCAGTAGCCCCATGTTTTCGGATTTTGTCAACTGGGGGCTTATTTGACCTTATTTGGTCAGTTACCGGAGGTATTGTAGGTGCGGGGGTTGTATTAGTCAGGAATGGAGGTTGTGGAACAGCCGTATTAGTTCGAATGTATTGGTTAAACCAATCATTCATCACGCTATAGAAAGCTTGTCTAGCTTCATCATTCGGGTTACTAGCATTCGGTTGAGAGTCCGCCGGTGCTGTCCTTGTGCGGGAGCAGGCGCTACACTCTCAAGATCATCAGCTACCACTCGGTCGGGATCGGGATCCATTACTATAATTAAACACATTTGCAAATGTCAGAAATCACCACACTATCAGATAATCACATAAAATGGCATGTATAGCTAGACCCAACGCATTACGGTAGTCCTAGAATCGATAAACCGTAGCTCTGATACCAATCAAATGTAACACCCCGAACCCGAGACCGACACCGGAGTCGAACACGAGGTGTTAACAGACTTTAAACCCCTTATAAAAATATTTCCCAGACGCTGCCCAATCTGCATACTAGTCGCTTTAAAAATCATATCTTGAGTTTCACAACTCGAAAATCAGTTTCGTGATTTTTCCCTGAAACTAGGATCATATGCCCATCTACATATTTTTTTCTAGAATTTTTGTCAGGCCAATTAGTACAGTTTATTAGTCAAAGTCCCCCATGTTACAGGGATCGACTACACTGACCTTTGCGCATTACGACTTGGATATCTCCCTGCACAGAGCTTCAATACTGATGCCGTTTGTTTCTATGGAAACTAGACTCAGAGAGGAATCTATACATATATGGTATGACTCCTAATTATCTCTGGTTAATTTATAATGAATTTCCAAAGTCGGAACAGGGAATCCAGAAACTGTTCTGGCCCTGTCTCACGAGAACCTAAATATCGCTTAACATACTGTCCATATGATCATTTCGTTACTTTCCTATGAAAATAGATTCATCAGGGTTCGTTTACATAATTTATTCACTATTTAATTCCATTCCTACTATTTTTAGTGATTTCCCAAATCTACATCACTGCTGCTGTCAGCATCTGCCTTTAAGGTAGACTTTACCTATTTCATAGTTTCCATAATTCAACTAGCCCTTTTAACATGAGTAGCACAAATGATGATGGTGATTAACCATTCCCATGGCCAATCCTTGTCAAGCATATTCACACTAAATGATTATAACATTATACTCAAACATATATAAGTCATTTTCGCATGGCTAACCAAAATTATACAAGTCCAAAGGGTCCATGACCCACAACAAACGGGTAGTCCTATACATGCCATATCCAGAGTTCAACTAAAAGAGTACCAAAAGAGCTTTGATAGTGTGGATGACTTCGACTTCGATGATCCCGAATCCGATAGCTAACGAACAATATCTATAAAACAGAGAGCCAAAGCAACGGGGTAAGCATTTTAAAGCTTAGTAAGTTTCAAGTAATGAAATCGGCTTTGACTAAAGTATTGCATTCACATAGCTAAATAAATCACTTTATTAATTCACATTCTCATAAGCATACTTACTTCACACTTCATCAACATATACACACACAAGGTATCAACCTATCTAAAAGCCGAAAATTCGTTAGTCGATTGAACGAATATTATTTAAAGCGAATCACTTTTTTTTTTCGAAGCACATGCAAACATACCTTATCGTTTGGGTTTATCGAGCGTATTAATTGAATTTATTGCAGCACAAAACGCTCACATTCAAACCCAAGTTTCTTCGGAATTTAGCCGGATATAACCACAAGCTCAATTGCCTTCGGGTCTTAACCCGGGTATAGCAACTCGCACGAATGCCTTCGGGTCTTAGCCCGATATATCAACTTGCACAATTCCTTCGGGTCTTAGCCCGGATATATCAATTCGCACAACGCCGTCGGGTCTTAGCCCGGATATATCATTCGCACAAATGCCTTCGGGTCTTATCCCGGATATATCAATTCGCACAAATGCCTTCGGGTCTTACCCGGATATATCAATTCGCACAAATGCCTTCGGGTCTTATCCCGGATATATCAAATCGCACAAATGCCTTCGGGTCTTAGCCGGATATATCAAATCGCACAAATGCCTTCGGGTCTTAGCCCGGATATATCAATTCGCACAAATGCCTTCGGTCTTAGCCCGGATATATCAATTCGCACAAATGCCTTCGGGTCTTAGCCCGGATATATCAATTCGCACAAATGCCTTCGGTCTTAGCCCGGATATATCAATTCGCACAAATGCCTTCGGGTCTTAGCCCGGATATATCAATTCGCACAAATGCCTTCGGGTCTTAGCCCGGATATATCAATTCGCACAAATGCCTTCGGGTCTTAGCCCGGATATCATTCAAATGCTCATGCACACATATATCAACAATCATGACACATCCATATTTCACTTTCGTTACTAAGGCTCAAACACAAAGCATTTATTAAACCTTTCCAATTTCGGCTCAATAGCCACACACAAAGAGCATGATTTCAATTGGCTTTATAACATAGTCTCTATGCACATTCGACTATCCATCATAGTATGACTAATCATTTCAATATAATTCAAGTAGGGTCATTACTCGAAGACTTACCTCAGATGTTGTCGAACGACTTCAATGGCTATTCAATTACTTTTTCCTTCCCTTTATCGGATCTAGTTCCCCTTTGCTCTTGAGCTTAAGTTCAACAAAATTTAAAATAGTCATTAATCGACTATTCAAGTATTACTTTCAGAATAATATATATATTGATCCGACTTTCACACACATAGATTATAGTAAGCTTTATAATAATCAATAAATAATTCATTGGCAAATTTTCATTAATGTTTACAACAAATCACATATTCACTACGAGCTGTTTTCCTGAGCAGCAGTTACTAAATTATTTATAACTGGAGCTACTAAACTCAAATCACTTTCCGTTAATTTTCCCTGAATATAGACTCGTATATCTTCCATCCATAAATTTTCAGATTTAGGCTTGTCCAATCATACCAGATTTTCTTAAAGTTTCCCCTGTTTCACTGTTTGACTATTCTGACCACTCTTCACTACGAATCAAATTTCTCATTTTACAGAATTCAAAATGTGTTGTATTTGATCTCATTTGAAACTAGACTCATTAAGGAGTCTAAGCATATAAATTTTATCTTATAATCATTTTTGTACAATTTATAATGATTTTCTAAAAACAGAACAGGGAATCTAGTAGTCATTTTGACTCAGCCCCACAATACTTCAAATATCTCAAGATCGGTAACTCTTTTGTTTTTATAGTTTCTTTTGTAAGAAAATAGACTCTTCAAGCTTTAATTACATAATTCACTCAGCTTCTAATTCAACTCCTACAAATTATGGCGATTTTCCAAATCACCTTACTGCTGCTGTCCCCAAACAGATTATTACCAAATCAAATACTAACATTAGCATTTCACCTTAATAGCTAGCTTACCAAGCCTTAATTTAACATATATTCACACATATCACATTCAGCTATATATACATTTATCATATTTCCATTTCAGCATATATAACTAACATTTATTCCGAAATTTTAATATCTAATTGCTTATAAACTTTCTTCGGATGTCGTCGACTAATTGATCGGCTACTCAACTACTTTCGATTTTCCCCGATCTAAATCCAATTTCTTGGTTTCTTGATCTTAACATATTCAAATAAATCTCATTTTAACATATTTTCATTCAATTTAGTCTAATAACGCATAAATGGGTAAATTACATTTTTACCCCTAATATTTCACACTTTCACAATTTAGTCTTTATTCCACAAACACAAAATACACAAAATTTGGTCACACTCCTTAAGGGCCGAATCTTCCTAGTACCCATATAAGTCCATACATTTCATTTATTTCACCTTTGAGTCCTTCAAAAATTTATTTTTGTAATTTAGCCCTAACTACTCAAATCACCAAAAACTTCAACACAAAACATATTAATCTTTAACATATCTTTCATTTTTCATCAACAACTATCAAAAAGCTCAAGCACTCATCAATGGCAAAACACAAAATCATCATCAATTCACAAAATTGAACCATGGGTTTTAAAGAACACAAAGCAATGATATAAAAAATGTGAAAATTATCAAAAACCAAACAAAAGACTAACCTTAATCTAACTCCCAATGGCCGAACCTTACCCAAGCTTTTCTCTTTTTCTTCTTTCTCCAGTTTCGACAATGGAGAAGATGATATGATAGTGGCTTCCTTTCTCTTTTTTTTTATTCTTTCTTTAATTCATTATGTCTCCAATAACCCAATTTCCTATTATAATATCTAATTCAACAAATAAATTGCCATCATCAATCCATCTTGGCCGGCCACTATAAGGGAATTGGGCAAATTTGACATGCAAGTCCACCTTTGTGTTGACA
This sequence comes from Gossypium hirsutum, assembly GCF_007990345.1. Classification (NCBI taxonomy): domain Eukaryota; kingdom Viridiplantae; phylum Streptophyta; class Magnoliopsida; order Malvales; family Malvaceae; genus Gossypium; species Gossypium hirsutum. The sequence goes on from NC_053426.1 coordinate 104,126,689, forward strand.
TGCACTAATAAGCCCTTTAAAATTAGCCTATCATATTTCACCATGTCTCATGTTGATCCCTATTTAATAATTCCTCATACAATTGGCAAATAGGAATGAAATTTCC